>NC_092338.1:75254833-75567166 GCF_046630445.1 Rutidosis leptorrhynchoides | reverse complement strand
AATAGACGTTATAGGTATGACTGAGAAGTTTTGCGAGATTTTTAAAATACTAATTGCGGATTCTGCCAAAAAGATGACAAGCTGCTGGTACATGATGTCGTGGAATATGAAAGGTTCTCCGGTAACAAGGGTGAAAGGACAAGGTATATATATCGAGGTTATAATAAGAGTGGTCCTACTGAGAAATCAAAGTGGAGCTGTGACAAAATTGACTTAAATTGAAAAGAGAAATGTAAGGTTGTTTTTGCCAATGAATGATAAGGAATTTGACGCGGATAAGTTTTAACGATAACTTCGGTTTTGAAAGTTTCAGGTGTATAACTGTATGCATAAATCTTTCTTCCGTAAACGAGGTGCGGCTGGTTCAACTTCTCGATTGAAGTGTTTTCAAGAATCATGAAAAGATTTGAACGAGGATTATAATTGTCGAAGTACAAATGAGGTTTAGGATGAAATCAAGTGGCAAACTTGAAGAATTATTTAGTTTCATATGTTATAATCAATATTTTAATTTAATTCATTTTAATTGTCCAAAGTTAGCAGTCCAATAGTCCGATGGTTCAATGATTCATATATAATTTAATATATAATATTCGAATTAAATAATACGTATCGTGACCCGTATACCGGTCTCGGTGTCGATCACAACTCAAAGTATATATATATTTTGAAATCAACTCCGACCCTGTATAGCCAACTCCCGCCTTCACATATAGAGTGTCTACGGTTGTTCCGAAATATATATATAGATGGGTCGATATGATAAGTCGAAACCTTGCATACGTGTCCCGTTATTTAAAGTGCGTAAAAGTAAATAACAGAAATTAAATGATGATAAATAAAATTGCGAGAATGTAAATTGCGATAAATTAAATGTTAATCAGTTAACTGGGAACAGTTAGCCGGAACAGTTAGCGTGAAATCCTATCACAATTTCAATTAATTAATTCGTTTGTTTCTAACACTTTTTATTTTTGTCCAATGTTTTCTTCATTATGCCACTTGTTGGATTCTGATAGATCAAAATCCAAATATGAAATTTGAATAGAAATGGTTATTCTGTGGTGAACGGATACGTATATCGGTAGTTGTAAGTAGGATAGTAAATGACCGTTGAATCAGATTTAGAGAATGTACAACGTAACTTATTAATGTGAATTCTAAATATTCCTCGGGTACTACCCACCCGTTAAAATATTTTCATCATTAACAGTTTGTACGAAAGAATTTTTAATTACAATCTTTATAAAAATATACTTGCATATATATTTTCTTCAGATGTAATCATAGATTCAATGAGTCAATGAAGTATTAAACTCATTTGATTTATCGTTAATACTAGATTACATAACTTCTAAAGCATTAGAGATTACATAATCGCCAGGTCGAACGAAGATAAATGAGGTAAAACGATACGTAAAGCGAAGATAATCGATGTAGAACGATATATAGAACGAAGATCATACTCGAAGTTCCGATGAGGTTTTTGAGGTATGTGGTGTTGATATCCGAGATACAGTTTGTGATGTTGAGATTTTGGGGGTGACAAGAGTACTGTCGGCGTTGTTGATAGTGATACAGATTATGCTGCTGGTGCTGCTGCTGGTGTTTGTAACCTTCGCACCGTATTTTCTAAAGCCACTACCCGAGCGCGAAGCTCGTTGACTTCTTCTATTATACCGGGATGATTGACAGTTGGAACGAGCGAATGAACAAGATTCGAAATATGGGATAGTATGTAGTCATGACGAGATACTCTAGAAATGAGCGAGAAAATGGTGTTTCGAATAGGTTCGCCGGTAAGTGCTTCAGGTTCATCGTTAAGAGGACAATTTGGTGGATGGAATGGATCACCTTCTTCTTGCCTCCATAAATTTAGTATATTACGAACCCATCCCCAATTCATCCAGAATAGATGATGGGAAATTGGTTGATCCATTCCGGTAATGCTGTTCTCGGAGCTCGAATGGAAATCCATATCGGCGAAGCTATCGAAGTCGGAGGAATTTGAGCTGGATGAAGAATCCATCTTGTATGGTCGGAGAAATGAATTTTTGGTTTGGAATAGATTATAGGAGTTGGGTTTGGTACTCTTCAATACATAATTTACATATGTATATATAATATCAAAATCCCATGAATTACGGAGAATCTTTGAAATACGTCAGGCAATGTCTATAGTAACAGATACGCTAGGATATGAATTTTGTCTATACACTATCGATGCACTAAATACAGTAAGACGTGTCTAGACTTAAGAATGATAAGCAGGCAGTTCCCTAAGGATGATAAGCAGATGATTTCCGACTAGGATTGATAAGCAAAACTTTTGACAGGCAGACACGGTCAAAGTCCAGACTCACTTAATGTATCCTAACAACTACTAGTTAGACACACTAATGCAAGGCCTGGTTCGCTAAGACGAACGCTCTGATACCAACTGAAAGGATCCGAAACTAATCATCCGGACGTTGTCCATATTGATTACAAACGAATTACAATAGTTGATAACATTGCGAGGTACTTGCCCTCTATATGATACATCTTACAAACGTTGCATTTATTCTTAAAAGGCAATCTATAGTTACATCCAGAATTGACATAATCGCCTGACATTTCATAATATTCAAATGATTTAAACCGCCATTTACTTAATAATAGTCTCTATGAACTTCAATGACTCGAATGCAATGCCTTATGATATAAGTCCTTAATAGCCTCAAGTAGTATCCTTAGTACGAGCTAATGCACAGCGGAAGACTTAATTCATACCTGAGAATAACATGCTTTAAAATGTCAACATAAAGTTGGTGAGATATAGGTTTAATGCCGGCAGCGATATATATATATATAGACCACAAGATTTCATATATAAACATTTTCATAAAAATATTCTAAGTGGTTGAGCACTTGGTAACCATACTTAACATTCAATCACGTCGCATATTCCCTTTAATATGAAATCTTACTACACCGTACCAAGTGTAGTCACAAAACGAAGTACTGTGCAACCGTTGAATACTGGTCGTCCAGTCCGGTTGGGGTTGTCAGGCCCGATAGATCTATCAACAGGATTCGCGTTTACAATACCGCTGTAAATATTAGTTACCAAGCTACAGGGAAGTATGCCAGTGGTACAACTCAACGTAGAATTTATTTTTCAGTTACTTGTGTCCATATCGTAAAACATAAAATACATGTATTCTCATCCCGAAATATTTAGAGTTTAAAAGTGGGACTATATACTCACTGTTGTCTTGAAGATATAAATATTTTGACTTGGTCTTCCGGTTGATATCACGAACCTATCCATATATAATATATCAATATATTTTCATTTTTAAACAATCGTCACATATATATATATATATACTTGTTATACTTTTAATACTTTTAATAATTCCTTAGTCCGTAGTTAGCAGTCCGATGTTAGTAATTCAATTTTAATGGTTCATTTTTAGGTGTTTAATAAACCCCCAATGAAATGAATAAAACCCCCATCGTATATGTATTGGTCGAGATTAATCTTGACCCACGGTACCGGTGTTGTCAAATGACGTGTTGCGTACATAAAGTACCGGTGTTGTCAAATGACGTGTTGCGTACAATCATGGGATCTTATGATTAATCTTCTCGTATTGTTTACGGGTGATCCTGAACCATATAAAATTGAATTATGAGTACATATATATAAAATATCATGTTATCTTAGAAAGATGTGATTTATTTAATTTCTCCCAATTATTTTCGTGGCTAAACTAGTCTTGGATATCCGATTTTGTTTCGGTCATAGTTTCTTCGTTACAACTCCGTTTTTGTTGATTCAACTTGCCATCTCCTTGGATCGAGTCCCTCTTTAAGACTATGAACTGTAAATACCTTAGTATGTATTCAAAATCACACGGCATAGGTGAAACTTTAGTGAAACTTATGAAGTTAAACATTTTTGTTACAAAAATATCATTTAATGACCATTTTTCTAAAAATACCTATACTTTGAATTAAATCATGAAATTTTTATGTGTTAACATATTTATAGTAAAAATCATTTTACCAGAAAATAAACCTCCAATTCAAAGTTTAAGATGGTTTTTAATTATCCAACCCAAAACAGTCCCCGGTTGCACTCCGACGTCGTAAAAACAGTTTTTAAGGTATTCTTTGAAAAACCAAGTTTTACCTTGTTAAATTAGCATATAATTAAGTTATATTACAGGTCTTGAAGTATTTTAAAAGTTAAGTTAGAAGGATCTATTTAGTTTGCAAACAAGTTTGAAAACTTTCAAACTATGTTCTTGTTGTTAAAATTTTATACCACAAAATAAGATAGCTATATATATATGAATCGAATAAGGTTATGAACATAGTTACTACCTCAAGTTCCTTGGACAAGGTTTCTGTAAAAGAGGAGTAAGAACCTAGAACCAAAAGGGTGATGGAAGTGGATGAAAGATTGGAAGTAAGTTTGTGTTCTTGGAAGGATTTCTTGAAGTGTTTTTGTATGGTTTTCTTATGGTGATTAAGTAAGGTTTTTGAAGCTAAATGATGGGGAAAATGCTTGTAGATGATCAAGTATGAAGTTAAGAGTATTTTGAGAGAGAAATGGGAGTGTAAGTATGAGAAAATGGGGTGAAGAAATGGTGTGCATGCATAAAAACGTTTTTAGTATATAAAGAAAAAAAATGATACCTAACTTTGTTTTCTTGCTAAATAATTCATGCTACTTGACAAATGGTTGGTTCCACATGTTTCTTAATCATTTAAGGCTGCCAAGGAGCAGATTTTTATTGGTATATACCAATAGTAAATACATCTAGAAGCTGCGTATGATACGGGTACATATACCCTAAATATACGTGTAGAAATCTTTGAGAAAACGGAACGAGGATTCAAATATAGCTATCTTTTGTGAATATACTTATATTGTTTTATGTATTTAAGTCCTTAAAAGTGATTAAATACATTACTTATACGTTATATGTATAAACATTATAAGTCATAAGTATTTATATCAAATAACGTTATGTATGGTTATTGTTTTGAAAACTTAAGTTAGTAGTTTCAAAATATACTTATAACTTATTGTTATTAATACAAAATGAGATATTAAAACATCCATAAACCATGTTAAATATGTATATATACATATATATACACAAACGTATAATTATCATATGTTATATAGTTCGTGATATCATCGGTCAAACTAGACGGTCAAACGTTGTGTAAAACTCTTTTCGAAAACATAAGTCTCAACAATTTGGATTGCTTATCATGTTGGTAAGGTTTAATTTATGTAAATATTAATCTTATAAGTATAGAACGATCGAAAAAGTGCGGGTCAACTTTAGGGTTTTTGCTTATCGTGTCGGAACCATATAGAGATTAGAGTTTAAATTTGGTCGGAAATTTCCGGGTCGTTACAAATATAAATTGCGATAATTAAACTGCGGTAAATAAAATGTAACCAGTTAGCTAGGAACAGTTAGCTAGGAACAGTTAGCATGGATTCTTAACAAAATTCTTTATAATTAATTTGTTTGTTTCTAACAAATTTTATTTTGTCCAATGTTTTCTTCATTATGCCACTTATTGGATTTTGATAAGTCAAAATCCAAATATGGAATTGAATGAAAATGGTTATTCTGTGGTGAATGTAAACAGGATAATAGATGATCATTGAATCAGATTTGAAGGTTGTACAGTGTAACTTATTAATGTGAAATCTAAATATTCCTCGGGTATTACCTACCCGTTAAAATATTTTCACCATTAACAGTTTGTACAAAAGAATTTTTAATTACAATCTTTATGAAAACATATATACATATATATTTTCTTCAGATATAATCATGGATTTAATGAGTTAATATGATATTGAAAGGACCCGTCCTAATCCACCTGGACGAAGTCATCAACATTTGGTCCCATTGCGATGATCGGCTCCAAGTAATGTCCTTATATTGAGCAAAAGCACAGCGGAAGACTTAATTCGTACCTGAGAATAAACATGCTTTAAAGTGTCAACCAAAAGGTTGGTGAGTTCATAGGTTTATCATAACAATCATTTCAATATGTTAATAGACCACAAGATTTCATAATCATAAACATAATACACTCGCAAGTGTATGTAAAGCATTCTAAGTGGTTGAGCACTTGGTAACCATACTTAACATTTAATCAACGTCGCATATTCCCTTTATTATGAAATCTCACTACACCGTACCAAGTGTAGTCACCAAAACGAAGTACTGTGCAACCGTTGAATACTGGTCATCTAGTCCGGTTGGGGTTGTCAGGCCCGATAGATCTATCAACAGGATTCGCGTTTACAATACCCATGTAAATAGTAGTTACCAAACTACAGGGAAGTATGCCAGTGGTACAACTCAACGTAGAATATATTTTTAAGTACTTGTGTCTATTTCGTAAACATTTATAAAAGCAGCGCATGTATTCTCAGCCCAAAAATATATATTGCAAAAGCAATTAAAAAGGGAGCAAATGAAACTCACTTTTGCCTTGAAGGTATTTAATTCGACTTGGTCTCCGATAGATATCACGAACCTAACCATATATATAATATATCAACATATTTTCTTTTTAAGTAATCGTTACATATATATATATACTTTTAATACTTTTAATATTTTCTTAGTCCGTAGTTAGCAGTCCGATGTTAGTGGTCCACAATTAGTTGCTTAAATAAAATAAATAAAGACCCCATCATATTCGTATTGATCAGAATTAATCTCGACCCATGGTACCATGTTGTCAAATGACGTGTTGCGTACATAAAGTACCGTGTTGTCAAATGACGCATTGCGTACAATCATGAGGTCTTATAATTAATCTTCTCGTGTTGTTTACGGGTGGTCCTGAAATATATAAAATCAAATCATAAGTAATTATATATAAAATATCATATTAATTAGAAAAGATATGATTAATTTACTTTTTCTCCAAATATTTTCATAGCTAAACTAGCTTCGGATACCCAATCTTGTTTTAGTCGTAGTTTCTTCATTACAACTCCGTTTTTGTTGGTTCAACTTGCCACTTCCTTGGATCGAGTCAAATATTAAGAATATGAACTGAAAATACCTTAGTTTGTATTCAAAATCATAGGTTATAGGTCAAAGTTTGGTGAAACTTATGAAAGTGATCATTTTCCATCATAAAAACAACATTTAATGATCATTTTTCTAAAAATACTTACACTTTGAGTTAAACCATGAAATTTTTATGTGTTAACATATTCATAAGAAATATCATTTTTCTAGAACATGAACTTCCAATTCAAAGTTCAAGATGGTTTTTAATTATCTAACCCAAAATAGCCCCTGGTTGCACTCCGACGACGTAGATTCAGTTTTTAAGATGTTCTTTGTAAAAACAAGTTATATCTTGTTAGGTTAGCATATCATTATGATATATTACAGGTCTTGAAGTGTTTTAAAAGTCAAGTTAGAAGAATCTATTTAGTTTGCGAACAAGTTTGAAATCATTCAAACTATGTTCTTGTTGTTAAAATTTTATACCACAAAATAAGATAGCTATATGAATATGAATTGAATAAAATTATGAACAAGGTTACTACCTCAAGTTACTTGGACAAAGTTACTGCAAAAGATAAGAAATAATCTTGGAATCAAAGAGTGGTGGAGTTAGATCAAAAGGTTGGAAGTAAACTTCTTCAAATGGGTGGTTATTTTGATATGTTCTTGAAAAAGTTTTCTTATGGTGTTTAAGGCTTGTAATTGAAGCTAAATGATGGGGAAAATGCTTGGAGATGATCAAGTATGAAGTTAGGAGTATTTTGAGAGAGAAATGAGGGTGTAGGTATGAGAAAATGGAGTGAAGAAATGGTGTTCATTTATAAAAACGTTTTTAGTTTATAAAGAAAGAAAAGGATTCCTAATTTTGTTTTCTTACTAATAATTCATACTACTTAACAAATTCTAGTTACCTCATATCTAGGGCAGTAATAATGTTGATTAGGATGTTGATTTGATGTGTATATACCAATAGTAAATACATATATAAGCTGGGTATGATACGGGTACATATACCCTAGATATACGTATAGAAATCTTGAGGAAACGGAACGAGAATTCAAATATAGCTATCTTTTGTGAATATACTTATATTGTTTTATGTATTTAAGTCCTTAAAAAGTGATTAAATACATTATATATATGATACATGTATAAGCATTATAGATTATAAGTATATATATCAAAGAATGTTACGTATAGTTATCGTTTTGAAAACTTAAGTTAGTAGTTTCAAAATATACTTATAACTCATTGTCATTAGTACATAATGAGATGTTAAACCATCCTTAGATCATGTTAAATATATATAAATACATATATATACACAAACGTATAATTATCGTATGTTATATAGTTTGTGATATCATCGGTCATATTGGACGGTCAAACGTTGTGTAAAACTCTTTTCAAAAACACAAGTCTCAACAATTTGGATTGCTTATCATGTTGGTATGGTTTAATTTATGTAAATATTAATCTTATAAGTATAATTTGGTCAGAAAATTCCGGGTCATTACAGATATTAAACTCATATGATTTTCGGTTTGAGCCAGAATAAGTAATCTCTAAAACTATTAGGAACCACATATTCTTCGCAGAATATTAATGAAGTTATGGATCAATACTTCATCGGTTTTTGTTGTCGGTATTCCTTGGTATTTATGGTGCGTATGATATTGATGTTCAAGGTAAAGATTGTGATGTTGAGGAGTGGAATGCGGATGTTGCTGTTGATGGTGGTACTGTTGGTGCCAGTACTGATATTGATCGTACTGTTGGTGCCGGTGATGATGGTACTGGTTATGTTGCTGGTGCTGCTGCTGGTGTTTGTAACCTTTGCACCATATTCTCTAAGGCCACTACCCGCGCGCGAAGCTCGTTGACTTCTTCTATTACACCTGGGTGACTGTCGGTTCGGACGAGCGGATAAATAAGATCTAGAATTTGGTATAGTATATGATCGTGATGAGATACTCTGGAAATGAGAGAGAAAATGGTGTTTTGGACAGGTTCGCCGGTAAGTGCATCAGGTTCTTCGCCAAGAGGGCAATGTGGTGGATGGAAGGATCACCTTCTTCTTGTCTCCAATAATTAAGTAGACTACGAACCCATCCCCAATTCATCCAGAATTGGTGATGGCTAATTGGTTGTTCTATTCTAGTTAAACTGTCTTCGGAGCTTGAGTCAAAATCCATATCGGAATAGCTGTCGGAATTTAAGGAATTTGAACTGGTTGCAAGTTCCGTATTGTACGGTTAGATAAAAGGATTTTTGGATATGAAATGATTTTCGGATATCGAATGATATTCTAATTGCATAGAATACCTAAATATAGTATAGAAGATCCCGTAGATTACGGAGGAAATTAAGGAAATGTGTCAGACAAGATTTAATGTGATAGTATATGAATTTGTCTGTACACCGTCTATGCAATAATTGCAATAAGACGTGTCAAGATTGAAAATGATAAGTAGATATTTTTCGACAAATGGTGGTAAGCAAGGACTTTTGACATGCAAACCAGGTTCAAGTCCAGACTTATTAATATAACCTAACAACTACTAGGTCGAAGTCCAGACTTACTAATGCATCCTAACAACTACTAGTTAGACACACTAATGCAAGACCTGGTTCGCTACGACCACCGCTCTGATACCACCTGTGAGGACCCGTCCTAATCCTCCTGGACGAAGTCATCAACATCTG
The DNA here is from genome assembly GCF_046630445.1 of Rutidosis leptorrhynchoides. Classification (NCBI taxonomy): domain Eukaryota; kingdom Viridiplantae; phylum Streptophyta; class Magnoliopsida; order Asterales; family Asteraceae; genus Rutidosis; species Rutidosis leptorrhynchoides. Next base: position 75,557,402 of record NC_092338.1, on the reverse strand, counting down.
GTCCCATTGCGAGGTACTGACCTAAATATGCCATGTACGACTCCAAGTAATATCTTTAAAATGAGCATATGCACAGCGTAAGATTTCTTTCATACCTGAGAATAAACATGCTTAAAAGTGTCAACCAAAAGGTTGATGAGTTCATAGGTTTATCATAATAATCATTTCAATATATTAATAGACCACAAGATTTCCGTTTATAATATATGTACACTCGCAAGTGTATAAAAGTATTCTATAAGTTGTAGGCACCCGGTAACAAGCCTTAACGTTCATGTTTTACCCTCTGAAGTACACCAGATCAGATGTGTTTAAAATAACCTCGAAGTACTAAAGCATCTCATAGTCGGGATGGGGTTTGTTAGGCCCAATAGATCTATCTTTAGGATTCGCGCCTACCGTACATAGACAAGTAGTTTAATGTTACCGAGCTAAGGGTATATTTCTGGTTTAAACCCACGTAGAATTAGTTTTAGTACTTGTGCCTATTTCGTAAAACATTTATAAAACAGCGCATGTATTCTCAGCCCAAAAATATATATTGCAAACGCAATTAAAAAGGGAGCAAATGAAACTCACCATACTGTATTTCGTAGTAAAAATACATATAACATCATTGAACAAGTGTAAGGTTGGCCTCGGATTCACGAACCTATATTATTTATATATATATATTAACACACATAATTGTAATCGAACAAATTCATATATTATATCTTAAATTGTATGTCCTATATACTTACTTTGTGTATATATTTAAAATAATTAATATTTATATAGCTTTATTAATATTAAAAATCCATAATTTGTTATATTAAAATAGTAAGTTAAATATATTTACATTATTCATTTTAAATAACTAATTAGTATTTACTATTACTACAGTGAGTTTACTTCTATAAATATTTATTAAAATATTTTAATATTATATAGTAATGTTAATAAAAATGGTAATACCTATAATAATAAAAATAATGATATATGTTAATAATAATAATAATAATAATAATAATAATAATAATAATAATAATAATAATAATAATAATAATAATAATAATAATAATAATAACAAAATTAAGTTTACTACCTTTAAAGAGTGAGTTCCAAAAAAAAAAAATGCCTCAGTCCGGGCTCAAACCCAAGACCTCTCGGTTAAACCAATTCCTTCCAAGCCACTGGTCTATTAATTTGTTCTTGATTTAATTTGCTCTCTAATGTATTTAACATATGAAACCGTTTCATCTAATCACCACTAATCATCATCAAAATCCTTTTTACCTAGCTACATCATCATTAATTTCATCTATTTCGTTTAACAATTCTGTTTCCCCAATCAAAAAAAAAATGTTTGGCCGCCACCTTTTTATTAGCCCAATCGATTTTAACCCATTTTTACGGCCCAACATATGATGACAAAGTCCATCTCGTTAAACCTCATTTTAATCAACCTTGGATTCTTTTTTTTCATATACTGTCCCACTAAAAGCTTATCATCTATAAGTATTTATTTCAATAATTAGATTCATAATAGAGTTTTTAGTTTGGCACGTGAACTTGAAGGGATAAACCTTAACCCACAATTTTCGCTAGTCAGTATATGGGAAGTGTGTCATTTCGTGAACCGGAGCAACAATAGTAGTAAACAAGTAGCAACATAGTAGTGTTTGTGGTGATGGTGATGTGTCTATGGTGGTTTTATGGCGACTGACTCATAAACAGAAACAGACCGCAGTAACCAAATCATGTGGTGTTTGTGATGTGATTTGTTGTGTTCACGTTACGTAAACAGAATTACAGAAAAGGTATAGCAGCAGCGTAGCAGTGATAATCGAAAATTAATAAGTGGTTGTTAGAAGGTGGAGGTTGGAGATGAAATGAGTTGTTCATGGACTATGGTGGTTATGGGTTTCGAACTGCAATAAAAAGGAGCTCGAACAGGAACAATTTCAGGTTGGTTTTTCGGCCTGAATAGGAACATAGCAACTTTAAAGTAATGGTTTGAATGGTAGTGTTGGCTGACCGAAGAAACATTAAGTGAAGTAGCAGTTCACGATGACATAAGATGTAGTTTTGGTGGGTCTGTGATGGTGGTTTGTGATGTAAGGTGATTGATGGTGTAAGGGTTGTAATGGTTTCATGTGCAACAGAAATAAAAGAGGGTGAGATGGTGACGAGTGGTGGGTTTTAATGGTGAGCAAATATGGTGTTGATTGTACTTCGAAGGTGGTGGTCGGTTTCTCGATAGTAGCGGTAAGTAACAAGTGGTGTTGATTATTGATGGTGTGTGCATATGGTTCGAACAGCAGAAGCAAATGGCGAGTAGCAGTTAGCAACTTTAAACATATTAGTTGTTGTGTAGGTTTGATCACAGGGGAATTATTTCAACAATTGGAGATGATATGGGTGATGGAGTGATGGTTTTCTTTGAAGATGAAGGTGGTGGCTCATTGGTGTTCTATGGTGGTTCATGGGTGGTTCGTGATAGTTGTGGTGGGTGTGTGGTGGCGAGGTTTCACGAACATGAGAGGAGCCATGAACGATTATGGTGAAAAGTGATGGTGGTTCGATGATATTTCATAATACGGGGACTAATACATTAGATATATAGAAGTGATTGAGAGACAAAAACAAAATACTAATTATTCTCACACTTTACAGCTCACAGCCACCTTCTCATATGAATTTAATGTGTCGACATATTTTAAAAAGGAGGTAATCATGAATGGTGTAAGTTGAATTGTAGGCATATGTTTATTTATATAATATAAAAAAATATATATTGGGTATGGGATGATTTATTAAAGCACAGAGATAGATGGTTAGTGGGTTTGTTATTGAGTGGTCTTAGATTAGACAGAAAAACAAAAGTTGATAGATATATATTGATGATATGATATGGATGTATATGTTAGTATATATATATATATATATATATATATATATATATATATATATATATATATATATATATATATATATATATATTTATATATATATATATATATATATAACATAGATAAAGTTATATATTTTGTATCATAATAAATATAATAATAATCAACTAACATGTGAATTGTGAATTGAAAGGGATCAGTGAGCAGCCGGAAGAATTTGGTTTTATTGTGCCACAGTTTTCACGGAGTGTTAAATCGTACGCTGTGATTAATCAGTGGCGGATAAAAGTTCACAGAAAAATTCCAAAATTTTAAATTAAAATATCTTTATTTATGCTAGTCATTATGGTATAAAATTCAATCATTAATTATTTAAAAAATTATTAAACACAAATTAACTCACTGTCCACTCCCGATCCTGGGTAAAATATAAAAAGTGCTCAAACTTAACAAATAGTTCCTAAATACATTTTTAATAAGCCTATAATTCATAGAACTCGGTTTCGGATCACCGTTTATTTTAGAATCATATAAGTTCGAATTAAACTTCTCTAAATAATAATCGAAACGTCCACGGACTATCATAATCATTTAATATTTATTTTTAATATACTTTATACATATATAGATTCAGGTTTTATTATATAATTAAATGTATTAAATATATGTTTTCAAATAAATAAATTTAATATTTAATCTTATATATTTACAATTAATATTCATGTACATATATATATACATACTGAAATATATATATGAATCTATTTACAAATAGTTGTTCGTGAATTGTTGGGAACAGTCTAAGGTTAATTGAATACATAAACATAGTTTTAAAATTTTCGAGACTCAACATAACGGACTTTGCTTATCATGTCAAAAATATTATATCGTATCGAGAGTTTGGTTTAAAATTAGTCGAAATTTTCCGGGTCGTGACAGACGATGCAATATCTTGATTCTTCATCCAGTGGGGTATTCATGTATAAATCACTAAACGCGGCCGAAATTTTGTTAGAAGACATCTCGGTTAACACATACGAATGGGCACCTTCACCATGAGATTTGACAAGGAAAAGTGTAGCACAAATCGAGAGTGATAATGGGCAAGTGACGCTTGCAAGCTTGAATAATCAATTTTAAACGTATGGGAAAGAATTGAAGAAGCTTCAACAAATGATAGTCGCAATGCAAGTAGGTTATCAACGATGCGAGGGTCCACATCTCACGAAAAATTGTCCTCAAATTACTCAATGCAATCATGTTGATCTAGATGACATTCCCATGAATTCGGATGCTCATGTGAACTACGTGAGTAATCAAAACTATCAACGGGGAGGAATATCAAACCAAGGATATTACAATCCTAATCAAAAGCAAGTTTCATTCAACAACCAAACCAATACACTGCCCGGATTTGCAAACCGAAACCAAGGTTACAACAACAACTATAACCAAAACTGGAACAACAACAACTTCCAATATCAAAACCAACAACCTTACAACAATCAACCTTATAACAACGAAGCCAATTCGAATTATCAAAACAACCAAGGTTATAGTCAACCACAAAATAACCAAGGTTACAATCAACAACTTCAACAAAATACTCAACAATCCCAACCTTCGAAGAGTTTAGAAGAAATCATGCAAAACTATATCAAGAAGGTAGAATCAACTGAAGCTTTCCTAATGAAAGATAACGAGCTCTTGAAGCAACAAATACGAAACCAACAAGCCTCATTTCAAAACCTTGAAAGTGCCGTTGGAAGACTTTCAAATCAAGTTACCGAAAGACCACATGGAACTTTACCTTCAAATAATCAAGTCAACCCGATCAACAATTACAACAATAGCCGACAACACAACCAAAACCAACAAACAACAACACAAGAGTAATTCCTATCAAAAGCACCAACCAAAACCCTAACTACCCAAACCGAAACGAAAATGTCAATGTCATAACCACTCGAAGCGGTTTAACCACTCAAGGGATTGAAGATCCCCATCCACAACCCTTTATAACCCATGATCCACTCCCAAGTTTTATTGAAGAGGAAGCTAAGGTTAGTAAGGATAAGGGTAAAGAAAAGGTCAACTCAACCGAGGGTACGGGTAATGATGAATCGGGTAAGAAAAAGGGTGGTGAGTCTTCAAAGACGATGAGACCGGTGCCATATCCAAAAGCTTTAAAGAAGGATAAGTTGGCGGCTCAATACTAAAAGTTTCAAGAAATGATGAAAAACGTCTCGGTTAACTTGCCGATCACCGATGTGCTCAAAGGAATGCCAAACTATGGTCGGTTCATCAAGGAGCTAATATCTCAAAGGGGTAAATATCATGATGAAACTTCTTTCTTTATTGAAGAGGAATGCAACAAGATTCTTGCATCAAGGCCATGGATTCCTAAGAAGTTAGGAGATCCGGGAAAATTCATTTTCCCTTGTAAATTCGGTGAGTCGGAATTGTTCATTGCACTTACCGATTTGGGGGCAAGCATTAACTTAATGCCCTACTCACTTTACGAGAGACTCGGTCTTGGACCTCTTAAACCAACACGAATTAGGATAGGATTGGCTAATCATTCATTTGACACCGCTATTGGTATCGTTGAGGACATCTTGGTTAGCATTGACACCTTGGTGTTTCCTGTTGATTTTGTTATCATGGAGATGAAGGAGGACCTTCAAGTCCCCCTCATCTTAGGAAGACCATTCTTGGCTACCGCCGACACCATCATCTTGGTGCAACGTAACCAACTCAACATTAGAGTTGGTGAAGAGCATGTGACCATCAATATTCGAGAAGCTATGAAGCAACCGAGTAACACCGATGATGATGAGTGCTATGATTTTGACCACATTGACCTTTATGTGCATAACGAACTTGAAAATCTTTTAAAGGTTGACACCATGGCGTTCCACCAAACTTGTGATAAAAAAATTGTGGATTCAGAGGCCGATTTTAGGGAACTGATGAATGTTAATGTTGATGAATTTGAAAGTGAAAATGAGACCACTCGGGAAGAGTCATTTGAGTCTATCCCTTATGAAGATAGATTTCGAATCAAGTGTAAAGGCCCGTCCTAATCCACATGGACGAAGTCTTTAACATCTGGTCCCATTGCGAGGTACTGACCTCTATATGATACGTTTGACAAACATTGCATTCATTTTAAAAGACAACTCATTTTAAAATAACCAAATGATATATGTTCTCCAACAATATGAATGACTAATATGCCATTTACTTAACAACAGTCTTTTTTGAACTCAGCGACTTGAATGCAACGTCTTTTGAAATATGCCATGAACGACTCCAAGTAATATCTTTAAAATGAGCAAATGCATAGCGGAAGATTTCCCTAATACCTGAGAATAAACATGTTTAAAAGTGTCAACCAAAAGGTTGGTGAGTTCATAGGTTTATCATAAACAATAAAATTCAGTAATTTTAATAGAGCACAAGATTTAAATATTGCTTGGTACAAATGGGTCCATATCCTATACCCACCTGTAATGTCCATGCGATTTCTTTTAAATACAGTACACCTATTTCGTGTACGAAACCATTTTTCAAAATTCTTAATAATCGTACACATATCTCGTGTACAAAATATCATACACATAACCTGTGTATAAAAATTATTCTCTCTATATATAACATTGCTTGGTAACCGACCTTAACATATAAAACGCATAAGAATATCCCCAAAATAAACAGAACTTTTAGTCTATAATATACAAGTATCATCTGTATATATATATATAAACCTCGAAGTACTAAAGCATCCGTAACCCGGATGGGGTTTGTTAGGCCCAATAGATCTACCTTTAGGATTCGCGTCAATTAGTGGCAATTATAACGTCCAAATAATTCTTAGGTTACCAAGCTATAATAATCAGGGGAAATATTCGATATAATAACCTACAGAACTTCTCGTCTGTATAATAATTATTAGAGGAATGTTTTGCTTGTGTCTATTGCGTCAAACATTTATAAAAGCATTTCATGTATTCTCAGCCCAAAAATATTTATTGCAAAAGCATTTAATAAAAAGAGATCAAATGAACTCACGATACGATATTTTGTAGTAAAAATATGCATACGACGAAACTGAACAATGCAGGGTTGGCCTCGGATTCACGAACCTATATCAAGTATATATATTAACACGTATAATTGTAATCGAACGAAATTATGTATTATTAGTGAATTAATTGTTATTTTAATTATGTATTTCATTAATAACCTAATTAATTACATTTAATATAAAAAAATTAATATAGTTATGTTATATGTAGTAAATATGATTTTATATAACTAATAGTTATTAGATAAAATAGTATTGATAATAAAAAGTTGTTTCATCCTATAATAATAATAATAATAATAATAATAATAATAATAATAATAATAATAATAATAATAATAATAATAATAATAATAATAATAATACTAGTAGTAGTAGTAGTAGTAATAATAATAATAATAATAATAATAATAATAATAATAATAATAATAATAATAATAATAATAATAATAGTAGTAGTACTAATAATAATAATAATAATAATAATAATAATAATAATAATAATAATAATAATAATAATTTTTATAAAAATGATACTTTTAATAATAATAATGATAGAAATAATGATAATTTTAATAATACTTTTAATAATAATAATAATAATAATAATAATAATAATAACAACTTTACTGAAAATGTTAATTTTAATAATAATAACAATTTAAATAATGATTTTACTAATAATAATAATACTAATATTTATATTAATAATTATAGTGATAATAATACTACTAATAATAATAATACTTATTGATAATACTAGTAATAACAAAAATGATACTAATATTAATTATACTAATAATCTTATTACTAATATTGGTAAAAATAATAACTACTTAATAACAACAATAATAAATATAAATAATAATAATAATAATAATAATAATAATAATAATAATAATAATAATAATAATAATAACAATAATAATAATAATAATAATAATAATAATAATAATAATAATAATAATAATAATAATAATAATAATAATAATAATAATAATAATAATAATAATAATAATAATAATAATAATAATAATAATAATAAAATTATACCTCACAAGAAAAAGCTCAAAAAGAAATAACTGCCCTTGCCCGGGCTCGAACCCAAGACCTCTCGTTAACACAAACAACACCCAAGCCATTCCTCCAATACTGTTTTTCTAATTCAAAGTTCACAGCCCAATATCTAATTTAAAGTTCACAGCCTAAACAATCAAGATCCGGCCCAACTTAAAATAATTTATTTCGGCCCAACAAACAATTCACTAACCCGTTAATCCATTATAAGAAACAAATGGGTAGGTCTCTCGTAAAAAAAAATACAACGATAGTAGCAGTCAAACAAATTTCGGTTCACCTTCATTCTCATCGTATATCATTATCATCTCATCATCTTCAACATCCTAACATCATCATAACCATCATTATACTCTAATCACTATCATCGTTCTTAGCTATCATCATCATCATCATCATCGATATTCGTCATCATCGACTTCGTTAGTCATCAACTACTATTCATCGTCTTCTTCGTTTTTATCATTCACCTCCGTAGCATTGTTAACTATCATTTTCATCATCGTGCTCCGCATCTCCACCTTTGTTTGGGTCAGGAACAGAAAATAGAAATAGTAGCAAACGGTTTGGGTTTTCGGGGTTTGCAATCGAACACAAACAGATAAATAGTAGAAACATAAAGTAAACAGCGGTGGTATTGGTCGTTCTATGGTAGTGGTTTCGATTTAGTGAGAGTTCTTGTCGACTGGAAATAGGAACAACTGCAGTTCACGATAGTGTATTGGTTGGAACAGTGTAACAGAAACGTAACAGTGATGTAAATGGGTTTCGTTTTTGGTTGTTCTATAGTTACAACCAACAGTAGCAACACGAAGATGATGGTGTTTGTGGTGGTGTTTGGTGGCTGAAAACTGCAGCAATAGAAATGGGTTTAAATGGTGGCGGTTGTGGCGTGTTTTACAACGAAAAGAAGCAGAAGTATAACTGCAGCAGTAGTGGTGAATCACGATGGTGGTGGCGGGTTTATGATGGTTAACTGAACGGAAAATAGCAACCCAGCTGTATAAGTGATGTAGTAGTTATTACGTGGTGATTTCTCAGCTGATCAGAAAACAGAAAAGGAATGGCAGCAGCTGCAGTTTAGTAGTTTTGTGGTGGTTCATGATGGTGTTTAATAGTGATTAATTGGTGGTTCACAAAGAAGCAAGGAAACATGGTGGATTGATGGTGGTGTTAAGGTCATCCGAAGGTGATGATTTGGTGGTGTATTCGATGGTAGTTGAAGGTGATGGTTCGAGGTGGTTATGGAGTGGAGTTGATGGTGGCTTGATCAAAGAGTGATGGATGATTATGATTAATCATAGTTGCCTGTAAACTTTCTCTCGTATACATAAAAACACATAGATTTATAGATATAGATATTTATATATAATAATACAGATAATGGTGGTGGAATGATTTGAAAAGGAAACATTAACAATCATTCAATATTATTAAGTTTTGATTCCAATCAAGGATCAATTTATAACAGAAATATGTACCATATTAATAATATAATAATAAAAATAAATAATTAAATCATATGCTAAATAAACGTGCATCAACAAGGCCATTATTGAATTGTCTTCTTCTACCGACAGTTTTCACGGACTGTCATATCGTACTCCGTTGATAATCAGTGGCGTATAAAAGTTCACAGAAGAATTCCAAAATTTTAAATTAAATATCATTATTTATTTTAGTCATTTTGGTATAAAATTCGGTCATTAACTATTAAATAAAATATTAAATTACTATTCACTCTCTACTCCAAGTAAAATATAGTTAGTGTTAAAATTTATCAAATAGCTCTTAAACATATATTTAATAAGCCTATAATTTATATAACTCATTTTCGGATCACCGTTTATTTTTAAAATTATATAAGTTTGAATTTAACTTGTTTGATATCCATCGAATGGCAATTGAGTGTTACTGTCGTTTACTACATAGATTCAAAATCACAAAATATATATTTAATATACTTTATTTATATATATAGATATATTTTAAATATTAATTATCATAATATCATATTTTTATTTTATTTTACATAATTAATTTAATAGTAATAACATATAATATTTCAAATTATATTTCTAATTACCATATATATATATATATATATATATATATATATACACACACACACACACACATATCTATTTACAATTAATTGTTCGTGAATCATCGAAACTGGTCGAGGTTAAATGAATTCTTAAAAACAGCTCAAGATTTTTAAGACTCAACATTAGAGACTTTGCTTATCGTGTCAGAACTATGAAATCATATATAGATTTGGTTCAAAATAAGTCAAAATTTTCCGGGTCATGATAGTACCTACCCGTTAAAGAAATTTCGTCCCGAAATTTGAGTGAGGTTATCATGTCTAACTATAAATATGTTTTCATGACGAATATGAATTGATAAAATAAAATTTTATCACTATTGAGTAATATGGATAAATTGATTCGATTATTGGAAGAATATGAGTGAAGTTATCTCAAAAGAGTGAAATGAGGAAAATATAGATTCATCTTAACTATATAGATTCATCTTAACTGTTGACGTAGTCACAATTGATTTCCAGAATTTAAGGGATTTAAAGAAAATCTTCGTAATCTATATAAGATCTGATTCTTCGGTAATTAAGAAAATTAGGATCTCTTTAATTAAAAGCGGTAATCTGCTTCGATTGCTCTGTCTGGTATTTTTACTATAAATTTACCTCTTCCGTTCCATTATTTTGACAACTCCTTTCTACTCTTCCTCGATTTTTATTCCAAAGATTGTAAAAAAAAATGCTCAATCCAGTCTTGATCCTTGATCTTATTCTGACTATCGCAAAAATCATTCTTCTTTTCCAACTCTCATCGGAGGAATCTGTTTACTTCTAATTCGCTCTTGGGGTGGTGGTTTTCATAATCCTTCCTTGCATCTGTCTTTCCATAATTATTGAATTCCACGGTTAATGATCTCTCCTATTTGCTGTGATTTATACTCCTATTTATATTTCGAAGCTTCGTTCTTTTTTTTTCTCTTCTCGATTTTAAGTAAGGCAAGTACAACGTCTCGAATTCGTTGGTATGAAGTTTTGAATGAACCTAACTAATGTTCTAAGCACGAAAGAAATTGTAATAGTACGATTAAATTAGCAAACTGCTGGAATTACGGAAGAATAGAAATATCACGAAACTATTTTCATGATATGTTTAGAGGTTAAGTAGAATGAAAGAGTTATGTAACATGGCTCATGATGACGGTATAGTCTGTGAATCATCACGTTTCGTTAGAAATTTAGCATGATTTACTGTAATATAATCACGTTGGCCAGGCGTCATTATATTATACTAACTCATGCTTTCCATTCCCAACACTTCTCCGAAAATCATTCATAATTAACTCGAATTTTTTCAGAAATATAGAAACTAAAACAGTTTCCTTTATGATGTAATACAGATATCACGAAGAAATAGATAATTTCGGATAAAGATATTTATGAAGATATCTTCAGAAATATCGAGGATATTTATAATGAAAGATTCGATGATACCTTAGAATTTCTAAGATCAAAGGATAATGAAGAAAATTCTTTCGCTGGAATTTAGAATAAGTAAAGAGCAAGGTATTCGCTGAAGATTTTAGCAGATACTGAATCATCTGGATTCTGTAAGTACAGGTTTAGTCCTTGTGATTTGTTCACAGTCTTCTTGATGGTTTGCTCGATCTGTTTTTCAATACCAAATTTTCTATTGAACGTTTCCAACACTCCATTCTTTATCATCAAACTTTTAACCATTAAGACCATCTACAGCGTTTGTTGCTTCATCAGCATTCAATGCTACCATAACTGAATCATTAGTTATCAATCCGAGGTGTTTTCAAGAATTTCGAAGGGTTTGAACGCAGATTGTAATCGTTAAGATACAAATGATGTTTAAGATGAAATCAAGTGGCAACCTTGAAGAAATGTTTAGTTTCATATGTTATCATCAATATTTTAATATTTTTTATTTGTCCAATGTTAGTAGTCCAATGTTAGTAGTCCAATAGTCCAATATATAATCTTAGAATTAATCGACATATGTCTCAATTAATTATATTATATTGTCTCGAGATTAACCAAGACTAGTATATTATGACAGTATTTAAATGATGATATTTAAAGTGCGTAAAATAAATAACAGTATTTAAATGACGATAAATAAAATTGCGAGTATTAAAACTACGATAATTAATTGCGATAATTAAAATGACAATAAATAAAATGTAATAAGGAAATAGTCATAACGGATATAGGAACAGTTAGCTAGGATATTGTTAGCGTGGATTCTTAACAAAATTTCGTATAGTTAATTAGTTTGTTTCTAATCAATTTTTATTCTGTCAATAATTTCTTCATTATGCCACATGTTAAATCTTGACTTGGGTTATGATCGATCAAAATTTGAAATATGAAATTGAGTTTGAATGAAAATGGTTATTCTGCGGTGAACGGATACGTATATCTGTGGATGTAAGTTGAATAGTAAATGACTGTTGAATCAGAATCGAAGAATGTACAGTGTAACATATTAATGTGAAATCTAAATATTCTTCGGGTATTACCTACCCGTTAAAATATTTTCACAATTAATCATTCTGTACAAAAGATCTTTGATGTAGAACGATACGTAGAACGAAGATGTAGAACAATAGATAGAATGAAGGTTATGCTCGAGGTACGGATTGTGATGTTGAGGAGTGTAATGTTGTTGTTGGTGGTACTGGTGCTGATACTGGTGGTACTGTTGGTGTCGGTGATACTGATGGTACTTGTAAGTTTTGCACCACATGCTCCAAAGTTACTACCCGGGTGCGAAGCTCATTGACTTCTTCTATTATTCCTGGATGATTGGCGGTTTGAACAAGCGGATGAATAAGATTTAGAATTTGAGATAGTATATAATCGTGACGAGAAACTCTGGAAATGAGAGAGAAAATGGTGTTTCGGACTGGTTCACCGGTAAGTGCTTCAGGTTCTTCGCCAAGAGTGCAGGTTGGTGGGTGGAAGAGATCACATTCTTCTTGTCTCTATTGATTAAGTCGACTACGAACCCACCCCCAATTCATCCAGAAAAGATGATAACTAATTGGTTGGTTCATTCTGGTTACGCTGTCTTTGGAGCTCGAGGAACTCGAAGAATCAAGTGAGAAATCCATATCAGAATAGCTGTCGGAATTCGCGGAACTTGAACTAGTGGCGAGTTCCATCTTGTAAGGTCAGATAAAGGATTTTTGATATGGAATGATTTTCAGATATCGGATGATATTCTAATTACATAGAATACCTATATATAGTACAGAAGATCCCGTAGATTACGGATGAACTTTCGAAAGCTGTCAGGTAGAGTGTACAGTAACAAATACACTAAGATATGAATTTTATCTATACACTATCTATGCTGTAAATGCAGTAAGACGTGTCTAGACTAGGAATGATAAGAAGGTGATTTCCAACAAGAAATGATAAGCAAAACTTTTGACATGCAGACACAGTCGAAGTCCAGACTTACTAATGCATCTTAAAACCTATCAGTTAGACACACTAATGCAAGACCTGGTTTGCTAAGACCACCGCTCTAATACCAATTGTAAAGGCCCGTCCTAATCCACCTGGATGAAGTCTTTAACATCTGGTCCCATTGCGAGGTACTGACCTCTATATGATATGTTTTTCAAACATTGCATTCATTTTAAAAGACAACTCATTTCAAAATAACCAAATGATATATGTTTTCCAATAATATGAATGACTAATATGCCATTTACTTAACAACAGTCTTTTTTGAACTCGACGAATTGAATGCGACGTCTTTTGAAATATGCCATGAACGACTCCAAGTAATATCTTTAAAATGAGAAAATGCACAACGGAAGATTTCTCTAATACATGAGAATAAACATGTTTAAAAGTGTCAACCAAAAGGTTGGTGAGTTCATAAGTTTATCATAAACAATAAAATTCAGTAATTTTGATTGACCACAAGATTTAAATATTGCTTGGTACAAATGGGTCCGTATCCTATACCCACCTGTAATGTCCATGCGATTTCTTTTAAATACAGTACACCTATTTCGTGTACGAAACCATTTTTCAAAATTCTTAATAATCGTACACATATCTCGTGTACAAAATATCATATACATAACCTGTGTATAAAAATCATTCTCTCTATATGTAACCTTGCTTGGTAACCGACCTTAACATATAAAGCGCATAAGAATATCCTCAAAATAAACAGAACTTTCAGTCTGTAATATACAAGTATATATATATATATATATATATATATATATATATATATATATATATATATATATATATATATATATATATATATATATATATATACACACACATATATATATATATATATATATATATATATATATATATATATATAAACTTCGAAGTACTAAAGCATCCGTAACCCGGATGGGGTTTGTTAGGCCCAATAGAAAGGGATCAAATATATAAAAGCATTTCATATATAAACTTGCTTGTGTCTATCACGTCAAACATTTATAAAAGCATTTCATGTATTCTCAGCCCAAAAATATATATTGCAAAAGTATTTAATAAAAAGGGATCAAATGAACTCACGATACGATATTTTGTAGTAAAAATATGCATACAACGAAACTGAACAATGCAGGGTTGGCCTCGGATTCACGAACCTATATCAAGTATATATATTAACACGTATAATTGTAATCGAATGAAATTATGTATTATTAGTGAATTAATTGTTATTTTAATTATGTATTTCATTAATAACTGATAATGCTAAAAACGAACATATATTTCATAGCATTATTCCTCAAGAAAGACAAGCTTTTAGTTGCAATTGTTCTATTTACAAGAGATATTCGTTTAAATAATAAAAGGTGAAGACAAAAGACAGATTCGACGAATTGAAGACGCAAACGTCCAAAGAGCTAAAAAGTACAAGATACAACTAAAAAGGTTCAAAATATTGATGAGGAACGTCTCAAAATGACAAGAGTACAAGTTGCGGAACACAAAGTACGCGATTTAAAATAATACGCGAGGACGTCCGAAAATCCGGAACCGGGACCTGAGCCAAGAAGAAACGCCCGACGCAACGGACCAAAAATATCTAGTCTACTATGCACAAGAATATAATATAATATATATACAATTATATATAATTATATATTATATATATTATTATTATTATATTACGTCGACAAAGAAGAAAACAAAAGCA
This sequence comes from Rutidosis leptorrhynchoides, assembly GCF_046630445.1. NCBI lineage: Eukaryota > Viridiplantae > Streptophyta > Magnoliopsida > Asterales > Asteraceae > Rutidosis > Rutidosis leptorrhynchoides. The sequence continues at coordinate 75,542,088 of NC_092338.1, read as the reverse complement.
GGTGGCTGAATCCAGGGTGGCCATGCGACTCGCATGGCCAGAGGCACAAAACCATGCGAGTCGCATGGTGTGAGATTGCTGGTCAGGTCCTATAAAAAGCCAGTTTTGTGCCGAGTTTTAAACATCCTTTTTCTCTTCCTCTTCAACGTAAATATATTTATATTTATAATTTATATTTTAATTTTAATTATAATTCTAATAATAAGGGTATGTTAGCGAATGTTGTAAGGGTGTAAGTCGAAATTCTGTCCGTGTAACGCTACGCTATTTTTAATCATTGTAAGTTATGTTCAACCTTTTTATATTAATGTCTCGTAGCTAAGTTATTATTATGCTTGTTTAAAACGAAGTAATCATGATGTTGGGCTAATTACTAAAATTGGGTAATTGGGCTTTGTACCATAATTGGGGTTTGGACAAAAGAACGACACTTGTGGAAACTAGACTATGGGCTATTAATGGGCTTTATATTTGTTTAACTAAATGAAAGTTTGTTAATGTTAATATAAAGATTTACAATTGGGCGTCCCTATAAATTACCATATACACTCGATCGGACACGATGGGCGGGGTATTTATATGTACGAATAATCGTTCATTTAACCGGACACGGGAATGGATTAATAGCCACTAGAATAATTAAAACAGGGGTGAAATTACATTCAAGGGTAATTGGTGTAATTGTTAACAAAGTAGTAAAACCTTGGTTTACACGCAGTCGATAACCTGGTGTATTCATTAAACAAAGTATTAAAACCTTGTTACAATTCGAATCCCCAATTAGTTGGAATATTTATCTTCGGGTATAATAATAATTTGACAAGGACACTTGCAATTTATATTTATGACTGATGGACTGTTATGGACAAAAACCAGACGGACATATTGAATAATCCAGGACAAAGGACAATTAACCCATGGGCATAAAACTAAAATCAACACGTCAAACATCATGATTACGGAAGTTTAAATAAGCATAATTCTTTTATTTCATATTTAATTTCCTTTATTTTATATTTAATTGCACTTCTAATTATCGCACTTTTATTTATTGTTATTTTATTTAATTGCACTTTTAATTATCGTACTTTTAATTATCGCAATTTAATTTTATCGCATTTTTATTATTCGCAATTTCATTATCATTATTTACTTTACGCTTTAATTTAAAGTCTTGTATTTATTTTATATTTTACATTAGGTTTTAACTGCGACTAAAGTTTTAAAATCGACAAACCGGTCATTAAACGGTAAAAACCCCCCTTTATAATAATAATATTACCTATATATATATATTTGTATTTTTATAAAAGTAAACTAATATAGCGTTGAGCTTTGCTTAAAGATCTCCCTGTGGAACGAACCGGACTTACTAAAAACTACACTACTGTACGATTAGGTACACTGCCTATAAGTGTTGTAGCAAGGTTTAAGTATATCCATTCTATAAATAAATAAATATCTTGTGTAAAATTGTATCGTATTTAATAGTATTTCCTGCTAAAATTATAAACTATTTTATATACACCTCGTTCGACATCAAGTATTTTTGGCGCCGCTGCCGGGGACTCATCCACCGAAGCGAAACGCCATATTTTTAATTTTTAAGTTATAATTAGTTTTTGTAAAATTTATATTTTTGTTTAAATATATAAAAAAAAAAGAGAGCTTTTAAAATCGAAAAAAAAAAAAAAAAAGTATTTTAAATATATTTTTTAAGTTTTTCTTTTATTTTTACAAAATTATAAAGTATTTTAAGTTTATTTTTAGTTTTAAGATTAAGTTTTATTTTAATTATATATATATTTATATTTAAATAGAAAAACAGAAAAAAAAAAAAAAAAGAAAATAAATATTAAATATACGTGACCTGTCAAATTGAACCTGTCCAGTTGAACCGGTCCAGTTAGTCATGCGACTCGCATGACCCAACCCCTTAAATCATGCGACTCGCATGAGGGGTCTGACAGGACCACATCTGAACCCTAAAAACGCATTAATTACGGAGTATAATATATTATTATTATATTAAACCCTAATTTGATTTATTATTATTAATTAAGTTTTTAGTTTAATTAATTACTTTTAATTAGTTTTATTATATTTAAAACTTAATACTTTAATATAATTAATATAAAAAAATAATATTTTAATAAAAATTGTATTTTTTTTTATCACTTTTTATAACTTTTATATTTTGTCCCTTTTTAATCGTTGTAGCGTAATATTTGTATTTTTTTTAGCTCATAATTAATTTTAAACTTAGTTTTAGCTATAGTTATTTTTACTCCTATATTTTTAGGCTTTGCCGTAGAATTCCTTAAGTGCTTTTTCTTTAGATTAAGATTTAGGTGCTTTAGAATTTTGCGACGCCTTTTTACGTTTTAGTTTCTTTTTAAGTTATTTCCATTTGGGATTTAGTTTTTTCCTGTAAGCTTTAATATTTTTAGACCTTTTACTATGTATCAATTATCATTCCAATTAGTAATTTCAATTTGCGATTATAATTTTAAGTTAGTTGTAGTAATAAGGTTAAATTAGTTAAGTATTTTTAAGTTTTGATAAGTTTCTTTTAATTTTCCGTCACCTTTTATTTTTCAATCATTTTTCTTTTTCGACACTTTTGCGACGAACTCTTTTTCTCTCTTATTTCTCGCTATTCTAGTTTTAGGACTTAGAATTTTTTCTACTTCTTATCTAAATTTCTTAAAATTACGAAAATTTATTTTAAGTAGTTAAATTGATAGACATAAAAATTTTCTGGTTCGTAGTAATAGTTGGATTTGTACGTGGACCGGGTTATTGGAGCCAAACAGTCCTCAATTATATTGAGACCAAACGAATCCTGCCCCTCTGCTGCATCTTTTGGCTATTCGAAACGTGGGCAAAATCAGAAAAGTCTATTGATTGGATAACTTATTATAATTTTTCTTTCCTTTTTAAAACTAATAGGATATTCTGTGAATGCACCGAGCAAGACGTTCACCACCTGTAACTCGATCAAGACATCGTTTAACAAATATAACCGCCGTTGATTTTTCATTAGAATCGTCATCCAGTCGACCAAGTACTTCAGTTCAAATTACCGATAATCCATTTTTTGAAACAAACCTCACAATTGAGAATCCAGAAAATATTCAGGAACGGTTCATAGATCCTGAACCATTAAACTTTCCTCCGGAACCACCAATCATTCAAACAGAGATTGTTGAGGAACGAACTATTAAATCAGAATCATCTAGTGATACCGAGTCAACAAATTCAATTATGGAGAATCTGGAACCTTTAAGTATGGAAGACCGAATGAGAGCTAAACGCACTGGCCAAGGTCACGCAATTACTCATCCAGACATTAATGCACCAGATTATGAAATCAAAGGACAAATTCTACACATGGTGACTAATCAATGCCAATTTAGTGGTGCACCGAAGGAAGATCCAAATGAACATCTACGTACCTTTAATAGGATCTGCACACTATTTAAAATACGAGAAGTGGAGGATGAACAGATATATCTCATGTTATTTCCCTGGACTTTAAAGGGAGAAGCCAAAGATTGGTTGGAATCGTTACCTGAAGGGGCGATTGATACATGGGACGTTTTAGTTGATAAATTTCTTAAACAATTCTTTCCCGCATCTAAAGCCGTAAGACTACAAGCAGAAATTGTTACGTTCACACAGAAGCCAAATGAAACTCTATATGAGGCGTGGACAAGATATGGAAAGTTACTAAGAGGATGTCCGCAACATGGTTTAGACACCTGTCAAATAGTACAAATATTCTACCGAGGATGCGACATCACTACAAGAAAAGACATAGATATAGCAGCTGGTGGTTCTATTATGAAGAAAACCGAAACTGATGCTTACAAAATTATTGATAACACTGCTTCCCACTCACATGAGTGGCACCAAGAAAAAGATATCATTAGATCATCTAAAGCAGCTAGAGCCGATTCTAGCCATGACTTAGATTCCATTTCCGCAAAGATAGATGCTTTCGAGAGACGAATGGAAAAGATGACTAAGGATATTCACTCAATACGAATTAGTTGTGAGCAGTGTGGAGGACCACATTTGACAAAAGATTGTCTCAGTATTGAATTAACAATGGAACAAAGAGAGAATATTTCATACATAAACCAAAGGCCTGGAAATAATTATCAGAATAATTATCAACCGCCAAGACCGATTTACAATCAAAACCAGAATTATAACCGAAATATTCCATACAACAACCAACAAGGTCCTAGCAATCAACAAGTATCCAATAATACTTACAATCAGCAAAGACCAAATTTTCAAAACAAACCACCACAACAAACCGATGATAAAAAGCCGAATTTAGAAGATATGATGACGAAGCTAGTTGAAACTCAAACGCAGTTTTTCACATCTCAAAAACAAACAAATGAACAAAATGCTCAAGCATTTAGAAATCAACAAGCTTCTATTCAAAATCTAGAACAAGAAGTAAGTAACCTAGCAAGGTTAATAGGTGAAAGAAAACCGGGAAGTCTACCAAGTGATACAAATGCTAACCCCCGGAATGAAACAGCTAAAGCTATTACCACAAGAAGTGGTACAACACTTAAACCACCTGAAATACCTGTAACTTCTGATGAAACTATTCCTACTCCACAAGAACCACAACCTGATCAAGATAAGGAAAAAGAACCGGTAGTTGAAAAGGTTAATGAAGATAACACAGTTAAGGATAAACCTTATGTTAAACCATACCAACCACCACTTCCTTATCCAAGTAAAATGAAGAAAGAGAAACTTGAAGCCGAGCAATCCAAATTTTTGGATATGTTTAAACAGATAAATGTAAATCTTCCTTTCATTGATGTAATTTCAGGAATGCCAAGATATGCTAAATTCTTGAAAGATCTAATCACGAATAGAAAGAAAATGGAAGAACTCTCGGCTGTTACTATGAATGCTAATTGTTCAGCAGTGCTGTTGAATAAGATACCAGAAAAATTATCTGATCCAGGAAGTTTCACAATTCCATGTTTTCTGGGTAGCCTTAGTTCAATAGAAGCATTAGCAGATTTAGGTGCTAGTATAAATCTAATGCCGTATTCACTATACGCTAAACTAGACCTTGGAGAATTGAAACCAACCAGAATAAGCATACAACTAGCCGATAGATCAATAAAATATCCTAGAGGGATAATGGAGAACATGCTAGTTAAAGTTGGTACTTTAGTATTTCCAGTAGATTTTGTTGTTTTAGACATGGAAGAAGATTCTCAAGTTCCTCTCATATTAGGAAGACCATTCTTAAACACGGCTAAAGCAATGATAGACGTGTTCGGTAAGAAACTGACCCTAAGTATAGAGGATGAGAGTGTTACCTTTTCAGTTGATAGAGCAATGCAACAACCACAATCTGCAGATGATACATGTTATTATATTCAAACTATAGATGCACATGCAGAATTATTAGAAGAATTTCCAGAATTACAAGGAACAGGAGAATGTTCTTTAGGAGAAGGAAATGAACCAATTGATGAAGCTGAAATGTTAGCTACACTTATAGCTAATGGATATGAACCAACAACAGAAGAAATTCAAATGCTAAAAGAAGAAGACAGATATCGATATAAATCATCGATAGAAGAACCTCCGAAATTAGAGTTAAAGCCACTTCCAAACCATTTGGAATACGCTTATTTACATGGTGAATCTGAATTACCTGTAATAATATCGTCTTCTCTTACTGAAAATGAGAAATCACAGCTCATTTCTGTGTTGAAAGCTCATAAACCAGCCATTGCATGGAAGATTCATGATATTAAAGGAATAAGTCCTTCGTATTGCACACATAAAATCCTTATGGAAGAAGGTCATAAAACGTATGTGCAACGCCAACGAAGACTAAATCCTAATATGCAAGATGTAGTTAAGAAAGAGATTATTAAACTGCTAGATGCAGGTTTGATATATCCAATTTCTGATAGTCCATGGGTAAGCCCAGTTCAATGCGTACCTAAGAAGGGTGGCATGACTGTTATCACAAATGAGAAAAATGAGCTTATTCCTACTAGGACTGTAACAGGATGGCGTGTATGTATTGATTATAGAAAATTAAATGACGCCACCAGAAAAGATCACTTTCCCTTACCTTTCATAGATCAAATGTTGGAAAGATTAGCCGGAAATAGTTACTATTGTTTTCTACATGGATTTTCCGGATATTTTCAAATTCCAATAGCACCCGAGGACCAAGAGAAAACAACATTCACGTGCCCTTATGGTACTTTTGCTTACAAACGCATGCCATTTGGACTTTGTAACGCCCCTGCAACCTTTCAAAGGTGTATGATGGCGATTTTTCACGACATGATAGAAGAATGTATGGAAGTATTCATGGATGACTTTTCAGTCTTCGGTGATACATTTAAATCATGTCTAGTTAATCTGGAACGAATGCTAATTAGATGCGAAAAATCAAATCTAGTACTTAATTGGGAGAAATGCCATTTCATGGTTAAAGAAGGCATCGTTCTTGGACATAAAATTTCAAAAGAAGGAATTGAAGTGGATAGAGCTAAAGTAGATGTAATTGCTAAACTTCCACATCCCACCAATGTTAGAGGAGTTAGGAGTTTTCTAGGGCATGCCGGTTTTTACCGACGTTTCATAAAAGATTTTTCTAAAATTGCCACTCCTATGAATAAACTCCTAGAAAAGGATGCGCCATTCATCTTTACAGATGAGTGTATCAAATCTTTTAATATTCTTAAAGAAAAACTCACTAATGCACCGATCATGATAACACCAAATTGGAATCTACCATTCGAACTAATGTGCGATGCAAGTGATTTTGCAATGGGAGCCGTTTTAGGACAAAGGATTGAAAAACGATTTCAACCTATATATTATGCTAGTAAGACATTACAAGGAGCACAAACGAACTATACAACTACTGAAAAAGAACTCCTTGCTATTGTCTTTGCTTTTGACAAATTTCGATCATATCTCGTTCTAGCAAAAACGGTGGTCTATACCGACCATTCTGCTCTTAGATACCTATTTTCAAAACAAGATGCTAAACCAAGATTAATCCGTTGGATCTTACTCTTACAAGAGTTTGATATTGAAATCCGAGATAAAAAAGGAGCAGAAAATCTCGCCGCTGATCATCTTTCTCGTCTTGAAAATCCCGAATTAGAAGTTCTGAATGAATCGGCCATACAAGACAACTTTCCTGATGAATATCTATTGAAGATAGATTATAAAGAAATCCCATGGTTTGCAGACTATGCAAACTACTTAGTTTGTGGATTCCTTGAAAAAGGATTATCGTACCAAAGACGAAAGAAATTCTTCAGTGATATAAAACACTATTTCTGGGAAGATCCACATCTGTTTAAAAGTTGTCCCGATGGAATAATACGCCGATGCGTATTTGGAGATGAAGCTAGTAAAATTTTAAACCATTGTCACACAGGACCAACAGGAGGGCATTATGGGCCTCAACTAACAGCAAGAAAAGTTTATGAAGCTGGATTCTATTGGCCTACAATTTACAAAGACGCACACCTTCTTTGCAAATCCTGTGATGCATGTCAAAGGGCCGGAAAAATAAGTCAACGTGACGAAATGCCACAAAATGTCATCCAAGTATGTGAAGTATTTGACATTTGGGGTATTGACTTTATGGGTCCATTTCCAAAATCTCATAATAATCTATATATACTCGTAGCCATTGATTATGTATCTAAATGGGCGGAAGCACAAGCTCTCCCAACTAACGATGCACGAGTTGTAGTCAACTTTTTAAAACGTCTTTTTGCAAGGTTTGGAACACCGAAAGCTTTAATAAGTGATCGGGGTACTCATTTCTGTAATAATCAACTTGAGAAAGTTCTTAAAAGATATGGAGTAACTCATAAAATCTCCACCGCATATCATCCACAAACAAGTGGACAAGTTGAAAATACCAACCGAGCTTTAAAACGTATTCTAGAGAAAACCGTAGGATCAAATCCGAAGGAATGGTCCATTAAATTGGAGGATGCACTCTGGGCTTTTAGAACAGCCTACAAAACTCCAATTGGAACCACACCTTTTAGACTTGTTTATGGAAAAGCGTGTCATCTTCCAGTAGAAATTGAACACAAAGCATTTTGGGCTTTGAAGACATGTAATCTTGATTTACATGAAGCCGGACGTCTACGATTAAGTCAACTAAACGAATTAGAAGAATTAAGACATGAAGCATACGATAATTCGTTAATCTATAAAGAAAGAACGAAGAAATGGCATGATAAAAGAATCAGAAGTTCAAAAGAATTTAAAGAAGGAGACAGAGTTCTTCTTTTCAATTCACGATTCAAGCTATTTCCTGGAAAATTGAAGTCAAGATGGTCTGGACCATTCATAGTCAAAAGAGTTTTCCCATACGGAACGATAGAATTAATAAATTCAAATGGGATTGAATTTAAAGTTAATGGTCACAGAGTTAAACATTACATACATGGTCCGATGGAAGTCGACAACGAAGTTAATCACAATTTCGACACCACAGCTAACTAAGTGTGGGGAGAATCAAGTCTTTAAAGGATAATATATATTTCTGTTAGAGTTAGATTGTCTGTTTTCGTATAGTTCTCGAAAATGGAACACGTATGGTCTTTCCCTAGCAGACCCTAAAGAACTAGTCTTCTCCCCCCATTCTGAATTTTTATTTTTTTAGGTTTTTACGAAATGAAGACTGCCTGTGAACTAAACCATGGTCTAATGCTACACGCTTTGATCACTAAACGTAATAATGACATACTCCCGAGTGAAATAGTATCAGTAATCAGAGAAAGAATGGACGGAGTTAGAAAAGGATCCAGATGCGAAGATAATAAGTTACAATTTGGTAAAGGAAAATCAAAATCCGCAGCGAAAAGAAGAGCACGACACCTAGAAAGATGTCACAAATGCGGAAAATGGTCACATGGAGGTAAATGTTCAAATAATCAAACCTATTCAAATACCGAATTTGTTACTTTATGCAGAGACGGACCGTTCATATGTTTAGAAGAAAAGACAATGAATGCTCGAGGTTACGCCTATGCAGCCATGGAAGACCAATTAAACCGACTATCTTATGAATATAATAGATCATATAACTAAGAAATCTATTTCACAGGTATGTCTGTATAGTTTTTATTTTTATTTTTACTTTTAACCTTTTGATAATAAATGCTAATTTGTTCGCTAAAAAGTATTAAATTGGTATTAAATAAAATTAGGTTTGGCGACCGAAATTATTGATATTGTTCAAAAATTTACTACATCACTGCGAAATTTAACGTTTATTCTTAAGGTATAAATATCTTTAATCAATCAACCCAAAATATTTCAAAAATTCGTCATGAGTTAAATTAGGTCTTGAAACCGAAATTACTTTACCGAAAAGAGGGGCGCATATTTTTGATAATATTTGATTGATTAAAGTGGGATAAAAAGACAAAAAGATTTTTAAATTTATTTTTACCATGTTTTTAAAATTAATATTTAAATCTTAAATTAATATTGTAAACTTTGTAAAAACAATATTTTTAAAATTATAAATATTTGAAAAAATTAATATAAGTTTGGTATGAATTTATAATATGAATTTTTAAATTAAGTTTGGTGTGAATTTTTTTTTTATTATTAATTTTGAATTTTATATTTAAGTTGTGTGAATTTAAAAACAAAAATTTACTTTATCTCATTAAGTTAAAAATATGATTTTTAAAAAAATTCGTCGTAAGTTGAAGACTAGGTCTTTGAACCGAAATTGCTTTACCCGAGGGAGGGACGAGAACTTTTATTATCATTATTTTTAATCTTATTGATTTAAAGTATGACAAAAACATTAAAAAAAAAAACCCAAAAATCTTAGCTTTTAAAACAATCGCTACAAAAAGACAAATTTTAAAATTTTGTCGAGGGACGGACTAGGGCATCGTCCCGAAACGACCTCGTCTTAAAAAGAAACAAAATTTTTAAAATTTTATTAAATTTTATGTTTTAAAAGTTTAAGGTTTATAAAAAAAAAAAAAAAAAAAAAAAAAAAAAAAAAAAAAAAAAATACCTGGAATTACACCCCATGCGAGTCGCATGGGGATGGGCAGAAGGCCATGCGACTCGCATGGCCATAAAAAGCTGGACAGGATCAAAACTTCCAGCGAGCTGCTCTGTCTCTCACAATAACACACACACACATACACGAAAACTCTCCAAACTCTCTCAATTTTTCACCAATTTTCACCAAATTTCTTGCAAAAATTTCACAATAATCATGCCTAGATTCAGTAGTCTCAACCCCTTCAGGAGAAAGAAAGCCGATACTGGAGGTTCAGGAGCATCATCGTCCAGGCAACCAGAGCCCGAACCGGAAATGTTTCATGAACAGGAACAACATATGCAACAAGAAGAAGAAGAACAGGAGGAGCAACATATTCCTTATCACGATCAAGATCAATTATTCGTGAATCAGTTTCGTCAATTCGCTCCACATCAAAGGATTCTGAGTTTAGACATTAATGAAGATCAGTTACACCCAAATCTGAGATTTGATAGATGTTGGATAGAGTATCCAGATTATCAAAAGAACATGCACATTCTCTACTTTAAGGTTGTTGAAATGCCAAGGGCAATTGACTGGGTACCTTTGGAAACAGTTGACCTTGCCGAACCGATTCGGCAATTATTGGTGCAAAGGTATGGTAATTCTCAGTTTAACGATTGGATGCGCCTATTTTCCATTCGTAGAACCATATATAGGGAATGGTGTATAGAATTACTTAGTACTATTAAGTTAAACAGTGATGTTAGGAGGATAGATGATAGAAGCTTTATTAGGTTTCTGTTAGGTGGACGAATGTACAGAATGTCCATGATAGATTTAGCAAGGGCCTTACAGATTTACACCCCTGCTGAACTTTTGAGCCCCGACTGTAATAGCCTGATTGCCCAAGGAGAAAGGGTAGATAGGGAATTTGATATTAACGCTGTCTGGAGGCGTATGTCCCACTTTAATGAATTTCACGCCAGTGGAAATCATACATACTTAGATATAGACAGAGCTGAACTCCGGGTGATTCATAGATTCTTAGCAAACACAATTACACAAAGGGGTAGGAATAAGGAGAAATTGACCGTAAATGATTTGTTCTACCTCAAGTGTATTAGAGACCCGAGGAGTTTCGTTAACATTCCCTATTGTGTTGGTTATTATCTCGCTAATGTAGTTTCGGGGATGAAATCGGGGAGTATTATAGGTGGTGGTATTTTCATTACTCTCATTGGAGAGTATTTAGGTGTAGATAAGCACCAAGGGGGTCCAATGAACGAAATAGAGGACGGAGGTGAAACTATAAGTTCAAACCTTTATCACGGTGCAAGGGTATTATTGATGAGACGTGGTCGGGTATATCGATACGAGGGACCTCAGCGACAGGTAGAGAGAGGTTCGGATGACGAGATGGAGGAGGCGAACAACATTATAGGAGTTGTTCGGGAGACTGCTCTTGATTTAGGTATTCGTATGGAGGATGAATACATGACGAACTATGATAGGCATATGCAGTACGAGGCATGGCAACGCCGGAATGACTACGAGCATTCCCGGCAACGAGAGCATGGCCGATGGGATTATCATCAGCGCCAAATTATAAGCCAGTTGCAGCCTGGTGAGATGTATTATCCGACCCGACCCGCATACTATCCCGCACATCAGCCAGAGATGAGACCACCCTATGATTCATATGATTATGACGCAGCATACCAGTACACCTATAATCAGCCATGGAACCCGGACGCGAACATGAATTGGGATCCATATCCTAATTTTCCTCCTAACCCACCTCCTGATCAGTAGAGATAAGTTGGTAATTTTTATTTTTTATTATTTTAAACACTTAACATTTCTATTACGTTTATGTAATGTTTGATATTTCTATTATTATTGTGTACTAATATTTTTCTTATAGTTTGAAAGTGGGATGCCAAAGTTCCATTTCAAATTTCATGTATGATTATATTTGTATTGTATGTATTCTATTTTATGCACAAAACAGGGTGAAACAACGCGTTTTCAAAGACTGGCATTAAGTTCAGCAAAAGCAAGTAATTTTGACGACAATGATGCAAAATATATGTGAAATAACAACAAGACGGAATGAACAAATGACGTGCACCATTTATCATTCAGCAAACAAACGCCAATATATTTGGAAACTTTGGTAAAAATTTAATCATTTTCACACAAATCACCCTCAATAATTTAAATTGTTACTGATTTCTTGCAAATGAGGGCATTGCAAGATCTTAAGTGTGGGAAGGGGTTAAATTCTTTCGGATTTTAAAATTTTTATATTAAACACTTGGTTACCATTAAAAATACTAGTAAAGCAGTAGTTGTATTAGAATCTAGTGCTCTCTGATAAAAAAAGAACAGCCCTAGTCTTATATACTAACTACCCAATTCTAGTAAATTTTCCAAAATTTTCAATTAAATGAACTAAAAATCATGTTTATACATATTTATGAACGATAAAACTAGGTTTTAACACCGAAATTATTGTTACCTCAAAAAGGACATAAATTGAGAAACAAACTAAAATGTCAAAATTCATTTAAAATGGAATAGAGGACGATAAAAAGAAAAATAAAAAGCCAAAGTGTGGGAAAATTTACCAAGTTATTTTAAACATATGTCACATATATCTGTAACAAATAACTGAAAATACTTTTGCTTTGGACTAAACTAAACTGTTTTACCCGATGAAAGAAAAGAAGAGATGGATCTACACGATGAATCAATTCCATCATTAAAAGGAAGTAAAGTCTTCCGAAAAAGACACGCGCTTCTTGATTTAGGTCATGAAGTTGTCGTTCAGACCAGCTGTAGGTTGACGAAAAATCTAGAAAAGTCATCACTAAAATCAGCAGGAAATCCACGGACCTCAGCATCAAACAGGGTCGCCAAGTGGTCAGATTTATCCTAACCATGAGAAGGATTTATCTCGTACAATGGGGGGGCACCATGCAAATTAGCTGGATAAGACTAATGAATCAGATCCCCAGAAAGGATAATCTCCTTAAAGATTAAAAATCAGCTTTTAAGACTGATATTACTCAATCCTAGAGATTGACCGTAAAGATTGAGAATTCAAACTCATGGAATTCAATGATATCTAAAACTCGAGCTGAAACGAGAAAATATTTTGATCAAAAATACAAACCGATTTGTTTTCTGAAAACCCTATTTTCAATGCGTTCATTACCATTGAACGTAAAATCCTAGGAATTCACCTGGAATTCATTAGGTCACCTGAACTAAATCGGGTGTCAACCGTAAGAACGGTGGTTGCATAACATGGTCAAAGACAGGACCTTGTGCCAGACCGAAAAATTATAAGGGTGAGCTTTACTATTGCTCCTACCAAGGATAGTAATTGCGTCCGACACGTTATAAACCATAATCAAAAGCATGTCACGGGACATTGCCTTAAACAGTTGCTTGTTCAACGCTTTCCTTTACAACCGGACGGTAGTTTGCCGAAAGGTAATATACGGAACAAGTAAACTGGACGTGTTGCTTTCCAAATACAAGGTTAGCAAGTGGGTGACACAAAACCGCAAGTTTTGAGCTAAAATTTTCAAATCTGAAACCCACCAAACCCACAAAAATATTTTGCAAACACCGGTAAAGGGTTATTCCGGAAAACTTATCTAGGGTAAAAACTAGATTTCGAAAGATCAAATATTTTCATAAAGATCCAATTTCCTTAATGGATCTAAATTTTTATAGTCATGTGGGACTGTAAACCATATCGTTACTACCATTGTTTATACCGCCGTATAGAAATCACTGATGTACAAAGTGTGAAGAATAAAGAAGTGATTCTAGTATTTCAATACGATATTGCTTGAGGACAAGCAACGCTCAAGTGTGGGAATATTTGATAATGCTAAAAACGAACATATATTTCATAGCATTATTCCTCAAGAAAGACAAGCTTTTAGTTGCAATTGTTCTATTTACAAGAGATATTCGTTTAAATAATAAAAGGTGAAGACAAAAGACAGATTCGACGAATTGAAGACGCAAACGTCCAAAGAGCTAAAAAGTACAAGATACAACTAAAAAGGTTCAAAATATTGATGAGGAACGTCTCAAAATGACAAGAGTACAAGTTGCGGAACACAAAGTACGCGATTTAAAATAATACGCGAGGACGTCCGAAAATCCGGAACCGGGACCTGAGCCAAGAAGAAACGCCCGACGCAACGGACCAAAAATATCTAGTCTACTATGCACAAGAATATAATATAATATATATACAATTATATATAATTATATATTATATATATTATTATTATTATATTACGTCGACAAAGAAGAAAACAAAAGCAGGTGGCTGAATCCAGGGTGGCCATGCGACTCGCATGGCCAGAGGCACAAAACCATGCGAGTCGCATGGTGTGAGATTGCTGGTCAGGTCCTATAAAAAGCCAGTTTTGTGCCGAGTTTTAAACATCCTTTTTCTCTTCCTCTTCAACGTAAATATATTTATATTTATAATTTATATTTTAATTTTAATTATAATTCTAATAATAAGGGTATGTTAGCGAATGTTGTAAGGGTGTAAGTCGAAATTCTGTCCGTGTAACGCTACGCTATTTTTAATCATTGTAAGTTATGTTCAACCTTTTTATATTAATGTCTCGTAGCTAAGTTATTATTATGCTTGTTTAAAACGAAGTAATCATGATGTTGGGCTAATTACTAAAATTGGGTAATTGGGCTTTGTACCATAATTGGGGTTTGGACAAAAGAACGACACTTGTGGAAACTAGACTATGGGCTATTAATGGGCTTTATATTTGTTTAACTAAATGAAAGTTTGTTAATGTTAATATAAAGATTTACAATTGGGCGTCCCTATAAATTACCATATACACTCGATCGGACACGATGGGCGGGGTATTTATATGTACGAATAATCGTTCATTTAACCGGACACGGGAATGGATTAATAGCCACTAGAATAATTAAAACAGGGGTGAAATTACATTCAAGGGTAATTGGTGTAATTGTTAACAAAGTAGTAAAACCTTGGTTTACACGCAGTCGATAACCTGGTGTATTCATTAAACAAAGTATTAAAACCTTGTTACAATTCGAATCCCCAATTAGTTGGAATATTTATCTTCGGGTATAATAATAATTTGACAAGGACACTTGCAATTTATATTTATGACTGATGGACTGTTATGGACAAAAACCAGACGGACATATTGAATAATCCAGGACAAAGGACAATTAACCCATGGGCATAAAACTAAAATCAACACGTCAAACATCATGATTACGGAAGTTTAAATAAGAATAATTCTTTTATTTCATATTTAATTTCCTTTATTTTATATTTAATTGCACTTCTAATTATCGCACTTTTATTTATTGTTATTTTATTTAATTGCACTTTTAATTATCGTACTTTTAATTATCGCAATTTAATTTTATCGCATTTTTATTATTCGCAATTTCATTATCATTATTTACTTTACGCTTTAATTTAAAGTCTTGTATTTATTTTATATTTTACATTAGGTTTTAACTGCGACTAAAGTTTTAAAATCGACAAACCGGTCATTAAACGGTAAAAACCCCCCTTTATAATAATAATATTACCTATATATATATATTTGTATTTTTATAAAAGTAAACTAATATAGCGTTGAGCTTTGCTTAAAGATCTCCCTGTGGAACGAACCGGACTTACTAAAAACTACACTACTGTACGATTAGGTACACTGCCTATAAGTGTTGTAGCAAGGTTTAAGTATATCCATTCTATAAATAAATAAATATCTTGTGTAAAATTGTATCGTATTTAATAGTATTTCCTGCTAAAATTATAAACTATTTTATATACACCTCGTTCGACATCAATAACCTAATTAATTACATTTATTATAAAAATATTAATATAGTTATGCTATATGTAGTAAATATGATTTTATATAACTAATAGTTATTAGATAAAATAATATTGATAATAAAAATTTGTTTCATCCTACTATAATAATAATAATAATAATAATAATAATAATAATAATAATAATAATAATAATAATAATAATAATAATAATAATAATAATAATAATAATAATAATAATAATAATAACAATAATAATAATAATAATAATAATAATAATAATAATAATAATAATAATAATAATAATGATAATTTTTATAAAAATGATACTTTTAATAATAATAATGACAGAAATAATGATAATTTTAATAATTCTTTTAATAATAATAATAATAATAATTATAATAATAATAATAATAATAATAATAATAATAATAATAATAATAATAATAATAATAATAATAATAATAATAATAGTAATAATAGTAATAACTTTACTAAAAATGTTAATTTTAATAATAATAACTATCAAAATAATGATTTTACTAATAATAATAACACTAATATTTATATTAATAATTATAATGATAATAATACTACTAATAATAATAATACTTATTGATAATACTTTGTAATAACAAAAATGATACTAATATTAATTATACTAATAATCTTATTACTAATATTGGTAATAATAATAATTACTTAATAACAACAATAATAAATATAAATAATAATAATAATAATAATAATAATAATAATAATAATAATAATAATAATAATAATAATAATAATAATAATAATAATAATAATAATAATAATAATAATAATAATAATAATAATAATAATAATAAAATTATACCTCACAAGAAAAAGCTCCAAAAAGGAATAACTGCCCTTGCTCGGGCTCGAACCCAAGACCTCTCGTTAACACAAACAACACCCAAACCATTCCTACAATTCTGTTTTTCTAATTCAAAGTTAACGGCCCAATATCTAATTCAAAGTTCACGGCCCAATCAATCAAGATCCGGCCCAACTGAAAATAATTTATTTTGGCCCAACAAACAATTCACTAACCCATTAATCCATTATAAGAAACAAATGGGTGGGTCTCTCGTAAAAAAAATACAACGATAGTAGCAGTCAAACAAATTCCGGTTCACCTTCATTCTCATCGTATATCATTATCATCTCATCATCTTCAACATCCTAACATCATCATACTCTAATCACTATCATCGTTCTTAGCTATCATCATCACCATCATCGATATTCATCATCATCGACTTCGTTAGTCATCAAATACTATTCATCTTCTTCTTCGTTTTTATCATTCACCTCCGTAGCATTGTTAACTATCATTTTCATCATTGTGCTCCGCATCTCTACCTTCGTTTGGGTCCGGAACGGAAAATAGAAATAGTAGCAAACGGTTTGGGTTTTCGGGGTTTGCAATCGAACACAAACAGATAAATAGTAGAAACATAAAGTAAACTGCAGTGGTATTGGTGGTTCTATGGTGGTGGTTTGGATTTAGTGAGAGTTCTTGTCGACTAAAAATAGGAACAGCTGCAGTTCACGATAGTGTATTGGTTGGAACAGTGTAACATAAATGTAACAGTGATGTAAATGGGTTTCGTTTTTGGTTGTTCTAAAGTCACAACCAACAGTAGTAACACGAAGATGATGGTGTTTATGGTGGTGTTTTGTAGCCGGAAACTGCAGCAACAGAAATGGGTTTAAATGGTTGCGGTTGTGGCGTATTTTACAACGAAAAGAAGCAGAAGTATAACTGTAGTAATAGTGGTGAATCACGATGGTGGTGGCGGGTTTATGATAGTTAACTGAACGGAAAACAGCAACCCACCTGTAGCAGTGATGTAGTAGTTGTTTCGTGGTGATTTCTCAGCTGATCAGAAAACAGAAAAGGAATGACCGCAACTGCAGTTTAGTAGTTTTGTGGTGGTTCATGATGGTGTTTAATGGTGATTAATTGGTGGTTCACAAAGAAGCAAGGAAACATGGTGGATCGATGGTGGTGTTAAGGTGATCCGAAGGTGATGATTTGGTGATGGTTCGAGGTGGTTATGGAGTGGAGAAGATGGTGGCTTGATCAAAGAGTGTTGGATGATTATGATTAATCATAGTTGCCTGTAAACTTTCTCTCGTATACATAAAAACACATAGATTTATAGATATAGATATTTATATATAATACTATATAATATAACCATATACATATAATAATACAGATAATGGTGGTGGAATGATTTGAAAAGGAAACATTAACAATCATTCAATATTATTAAGTTTTGATTCCAATCACGGATCAATTTAGAACAGAAATATGTACCATATTAATAATATAATAATAAAAATAAATAATTAAATCATATGCTAAATAAACGTGCATCAACAAGGCCATTATTGAATTGTCTTCTTCTACCGACAGTTTTTACGGACTGTCATATCATACTCCATTGATAATCAGTGGCGTATAAAAGTTCACAGAAGAATTCCAAAATTTTAAATTAAATATCATTATTTATTTTAGTCATTTTGGTATAAAATTCAGTCATTAACTATTAAATAAAAATTAAATTACTATTCACTCTCTACCCCAAGTAAAATATAGTTAGTGTTAAAATTTATCAAATAGCTCTTCAACATATATTTAATAAGCCTATAATTTATATAACTCATTTTTGGATCACCGTTTATTTTGAATTTATATAAGTTTGAATTTAACTTATTTGATATTCATCGAATGACAATTGAGTGTTACTGTCGTTTACTACATAGATTCGAAATCACAAAATATATATTTAATATACTTTATTTATATATATATAGATATGTTTTAAATATTAATTATCATAATATCATATTTTTATTTTATTTTACATAATTAATTTAATAGTAACAACATATAATATTTCTAATTATATTTCTAATTACCATTTATATATCTATATACACACATATCTATTTACAATTAATTGTTCGTGAATCGTCGAAACTGGTCGAGGTTAAATGAATTCATGAAAACAGCTCAAAATTTTTAAGACTCAGCATTACTGACTTTGCTTATCGTATCAGAACTATGAAATCATATATAGATTTGGTTCAAAATAAGTCAAAATTTTCCGGGTCATGACATCAAGTCTTCATGGGAGGAGCCTCCCACTCTTGAGCTTAAAGAGCTTCCCAAGCATCTTGAATATGCTTATTTTAAGGAAGAAAACCAACTTTCGGTGATTATTTCTTCGAAAGTCACCCAAGACCAAAAGACCCGACTTGTCTCACTACTTAAGTCTCACCATAAGGCCATAGCATGGAAGACCACAGACATCTCAGGGATCAATCAATCATATTACACACACAAGATTCTCATGGAAGAGAACTTCAAACCGGTTATCCAAAGACAACGAAGATTTAACCCAAACATGACGGAGGTTGTCAAAAAGGAAGTCATCAAATTATTGGACGCGGGGCTTATTTATCCAATATCCGACTCACCATGGGTAAGTCCCGTCCAAGTGGTGCCCAAAAAGGGTGGGACCACGGTGATCTTAAACGACCAAAATGAGCTTGTCCCAACCTGAACCATCACGGGATGGCGGGTGTGCATTGACTATAGACGTTTAAATGATGCTACACGATAAGACCTTTTGCCACTCCCTTACATCGATTAAATGATCGAACGTTTAAGCGGGAGAGAGTTTTATTGCTTTCCTGACGGGTTTTCGGGATACATTCAAATCCCGATAGACCCCGAGGATCGAGAAAAGACGACCTTTACATGCCCCTATGGTACATTTGCTTATCGAAGGATGCCTTTTGGGCTATGCAATGCCCCGGGAACATTTCAACGATGCATGCTTGCTATTTTCTCAGATATGGTTGAGGATACTATGGAGGTATTCATGGATGAATTTTCGGCATTCAGAGATTCATTCGACCATTGTCTTAAAAATCTAGACAAAATGTTAACTCGTTGTGAAAGTGCAAATTTAATTCTTAATTGGGAAAAATGCCACTTCATGGTTAACGAAGGGGTAGTTTTAGGACACAAAATTTCTAAGGCGGGAATCAAGGTAGACAAAGCTAAAATTAGTGTGATAAAAGAATTACCGAAACCATCGGATGTGAAAGCAATCCGAAGTTTTCTTGGCCACGCGGGATTTTGTAGACGGTTCATAAAAGATTTTTCAAAAATCGCTCGCCCTATGACCAAATTGTTAGAAAAAGACCAACATTTCTTGTTTGATGATGAATGCACCAAAGCTTTTAACTTGTGAAAGAAAAGCTCATTAACCCACCAATTCTTGTTTCTCCCGATTGGGATAAAGACTTTGAATTGATGTGCGATGTGAGCGATTATGCGCTTGGCGCGGTGCTTGGTCAAAGAGTTGACCACCACTTTAGACCGATTTACTATGCAAGCAAGACCTTAACCGGGACCCAATTGAATTATACCACTACCGAGAAGGAGCTTCTTGCGGTAGTATTCGCTTTTGATAAGTTTCGATCTTATCTTGTACTTTCCAAAACGATCGTATACACGGACCACTCCGCGTTACGATATCTTTTTCAAAAACAAGATTCGAAACATCGTTTAATTAGGTGGGTCCTTTTATTACAAGTGTTTGATATAGAAATAAGGGATAAAAAGGGAGCCGAGAATGTGGCGGCCGACCACTTGTCAAGGTTAGACAATCCCGGGCTTCAACCTTTAAACGAATCAAAGATTCGGGATACTTTTCCCGATGAACATTTAATGAGAATTGACCTAGTCGATGAAGTACCATGGTTCGCCGATTTTGCAAACTACTTGGCCTCAAATGTTTTACAAAAAGGTTTGTCATACCAACAAAAGATAAAGTTTTTCCACGATTTGCGGTATTACTTTTGGGAAAAACCACACTTGTTCCGCATTGGGGCGGATCAAGTAATTCGGAGATGTGTTTATGGGCAAGAAGCCTGCGAGATTTTAAGGAGTTGTCTTAGTGGACCTACGAGAGGGCATTTTGGTCCGAATCATACCGCTAAGAAGGTGTTCGATTCCGGTTTCTATTGGCCCGCGATATTCAAGGACTCCCACGAATTGGTGAAACGTTGTAATTCTTGCCAAAGGTCCGGTTCCATTTCAAAGAGGGATGAGATGCCTCAAATCGGCATTCAAATATGCGAGGTATTCGACGTATGGGGTTTAGATTTCATGGGTCCATTCCCGAACTCAAATAAGTGCATTTATATCTTGATGGCGGTAGATTATGTTTCGAAATGGGCCGAGGCCAAAGCCTTGCCAACCAACAATGCGAAAGTAGTTATTAAGTTTTTGAAAGGGTTGTTTGCTAGGTTTGGTGTGTCAAAAGCGTTGATCTCGGATCGAGGGACACATTTTGCTAATAGTCTTATGGACAGAGTCATGAAAAAATATGGTTTAACACATCATTTTTGGACCCCTTATCATCCCCAAACTAGTGGTCAAGTCGAGAACACGAACCGTGCTTTGAAAAGAATTTTGGAAAAGACGGTTAGTAATAACCCTAAGATTTGGTCAACCAAACTAGATGACGCATTGTGGGCATTTAGAACCGCTTACAAAACACCTATAGGAACCACACCGTTTCGTCTAGTGGGAAGGCATGTCACATCTTGGTTGAGGTTGAACACAAGGCATTTTGGGCGATTAAGGAGATAAACCTAGACCTAGAACGAGCTAAGGAAAAACGGGTGATGCAAATGCATGAATTAGATGAGATTAGGTTAGAGGCATATGATAACTCTTTGACATACAAAGAGAAAACTAAGCGTTGGCACGATGACCGACTCAAAGGTCCTAAAGAATTTCACCCAAATGATAAGGTATTAGTTTTCAACTCCCACTTTAAGTTCTCACCCGGTAAGTTGAAGTCTAGATAGAAGGGTCCATATATTGTTAAGAAGGCTTATCCTACGAGTTATGTGGAGTTATATGGAAATGGAAACACTTTCAAGGTAAACGGTCATAGGTTGAAGGTTTATAGGGATGACATCAATGCTATTGAGCTTGATGACATCAAGTTCTACCCAAAGTAACACCCTTGCGCTAAAACATGTCAAGTGATAGACCCGTGATCAAAACAATCACACTTGTGTATATTTGTGCATTCAGTATTGCATTTCATATAGACTTGTATGATATTATGTTTAAATAGGTTGCATTTGCATGTAGTTGCATTTTATGCATTTGGGTATATTGGAAAACTGCAAAAATAGCTTTTGAACGAGTTGAAATGGATTTCAAAACTGCAAAAACTGCATCAGGTATAAAAGCAGTGCTTTTGACCTAGAAGCGGTGCTTTTGGATTCCAAAAACGGCGCACCTGTTTCAAAAAACGACGCTCTAACCTGTGATTTTGGACCAAAAATGGGCAGTGGGCATAAGCGACACTTTCTCATTGAAAAGCGGCACTTTTATTTTCTCAAGACCGACGCTTTTACTTGAAAAGCGGTGCTTTTATCTCTTCAGGAATGGCGCTCTTATATCAAGAGCGGTGCTCATGGACCCAGGCAGTCAAGTTTTAAATACGACTCAAACACTTCGTTTTCTCCACCCACTTCATTTATTCTTCCATATTGAGGCTAAGTCTCAACAACATTGACCCCTAGCACCAAATTAACATCTTTTGTGAAGATTTCTTGCATTCTTATCATCATCTAACATGAGTAAAGTAAGATTCATGTTTCATTAACACTTATCTTCAATTATTTCCATGATTCTTGTTATGTTCTTGTTTCTTCTTATTTCTAGATCTCTAAGCAATTGATGATGATTATGCTAAATTGGTGATGAACTCTTGTTATTATCATGATTACTAATATGATTTGCATGTTTGATTTTGAAAATTTACACTTCGAATTTTTAGGGTTC
Organism: Rutidosis leptorrhynchoides; assembly: GCF_046630445.1. Lineage (NCBI taxonomy): Eukaryota > Viridiplantae > Streptophyta > Magnoliopsida > Asterales > Asteraceae > Rutidosis > Rutidosis leptorrhynchoides. The sequence continues at coordinate 75,519,219 of NC_092338.1, read as the reverse complement.
TTCCCAATTTGGGGGTTTTTCAAAGATGATGTTTAATTGAGAATGTAATAATACAATTGGTCATTTTATGCTTCTATGTTATGTCTAGATAAAAAAAAACCAACTTTCATGCTTGTATGTGGTTAAATTGATTTTAGGGTTCTTGATTCTTTGACTATTGACTAAGTTTGACCAATTGGGGTGTAATTGCAATTGAACCTTACTTGTTAATGATTATACTTGATATGATATGACTATTTGCTATACTAAAATGCATGATCCTAGCTTTAAGCTTAATTTGACCTTTGATTTTGACTAGAGTTGACTTTTTACAATTAAGTCGTATTGTCCATAATTGTATGTTGTGAAGCCCTTGTCCTGAAATTAAATGTAGGGGGCATGTTACCCCATCAATGGTTGAATGCGATATATTTAATTAATGCTAATGTCATGGAATCGTTTTTGCGTGTATTGTTTGTTGAGTCTATTTCAGGGAAGTGATAAAGGAAGAAGATATGAACGATCCACCGAAGCTCATGAATGGTTGCAAGCGATTTTACGTGATGAAACAATTCAAGATCAAGTGGTTAATAGGCTTCATATACCGGTGTACCCGGCCAAGTACATCAATTGGACCAAATTTGAATTAGCAGGATTAGGTCATCAGATTCGAGATACGTTCACGGTTGAAGAGGGTAATAAGGTTATGCGACCATGGGAACCTCTCCTTTACATGAAAGAAGATGTCTACCCGTTGCTAACCTGTGAGTTCTTAGCAATCCTGAGGGTTAATTTCAAGGTCGGCTCACCATGGCTCTACAACTACCTCACATTCAGGTTAAGGGGGTACAGAAAGGTAAATGAACATGTGCTAATTCATGGCATGTCTATGTCTCTACATAGATTCTCATCCCGATTCCACCTTCATGTATTTGGAACAATGTGAAGCCTTCAACCCAAACGAATTTGATCCCAAGCAAGTGTGGAATGAAATTAGTCATGTCAAGCTAACCCCAGCTAATCAAGTCCCTAGTGCGCTCAAAAGCCCCATACTTCGTTGCATCCAAAGGTTCGTCGCTCAATCGGTCTTCCACCGAACATAGGATGTTGATAAGATGACTTTGTTCGATATTTGGTTGATTCATAGTATTCACAAGAAAAAGCACATTCATCTTCCCAACCTTATCGCAAGTTATCTATTCGACGCAAGTGGCGAGAAGTTGATGCTCCCAAGTGTTGGTGGTCATTACGTGACTCGAATTGTAAAGTTCTTAAAAGTCAATTTCAGTGAGTCGGAGGAGATGCCCATGGATCGCTTGGTTTATCATGAGTGCATTTGGAAGCACGTCTAGATGTCAAGCCGACATTCGATGAGTATTTGGTAATCGATCTTCATTATGGTTTGTGAACAATTTATCTTTTAATTTGGCATGTAACTTAACTTAATTTGGTAATTTTGTGTGAAACTTGGAATTATCGATTCGGTGTGAGGTAGTATACTTACATTGCTACTCTCACACATAATAATTTCTATGTTTGTAATAATTCGACAATGGGCGTGCGTGGATATTCTTGTGGTTGTTTGTATTTCTCTTGCTTGTTGTGGTTCTTAGTAGCAGGATACACTTTTTGATGATTGATCCAAGCCTGGTATTAAGTTCAGGCGTCAAGCTCATCGACTTGCATTCTTTGGTGATTAAGTTTCTCGAATGGTGATAACAAAGATCGTTTGATCTTAACCGGTTTTTACTTTTTTTCTCTCATCTTTTCTATTTCAAAATGCCCCTCATTTTCACTTATTCTATCATTTCAATGCAATGAGAGCATTGCATCAAACTAAATGTAGGAGGAGAGTTAAAATATCGGGCAATTTTGAACTTTTTTGGGTAAACGTATCACATACACTACAAAGATTGAAGCTTGCAATGTTGATTAATTTTTGGAACAAGTTTTTAGCCATTACATTAAATTCATATCATAATCACTAAAATGGTTAGAACTTGTAAAAATTTTCAAAATTTTTGAAAAAGTAAAGTCTTTTCCTTGTTTTTTTTTTTTTTTTTTTTCAAAACTTAAGGAAGTAAAGTCTTCCTTTTGTTCCATTCTTGCAATTCACAAAGTGAAAGTAAAGTCTTTCACTTTTCATATGATTTTGTGCTAAAATGATAAAAATCTTGAGAAAAATCAAACTTGTGCTTGAAAGTTAAAGTCTTTCAAGCACGTTGCTCCAAAATCAAGTGTTTAAAGCTTCGTGCTTTAACACTTTCGGATGAATCGAGTCCATCCATTATAGGGAGTCAAGTCTCCCGAATTTCGTTTTACTTGGTGTGGGAGACTTCCTAATCCACACCATTTTATATTGACATTGGTTATTTCATCATTTCACGATGTTTCAACTGATATATCATACCGTGGGAAGAGGAGCCATCGAGCTTCACAAAGTTCTATCCTTTTTAGGAGCAATGGCTTCGTGCTAGTGTTACTAGACAACACACGCCATAGTCAAAAGCTATGGCACACTTGTACATTCAATTAACGGAAAGGTAGTAACTACTTCCTACCTTTTCTCAACATAAGTATAAAAGCTTGTTAAGTGAGAAGTAGATGAGTGAATAAAAGCTTTAAGCTTTGACACTCCCGGGAGAGTCAAGTCCTCCCAATGTCTCATTTTAGAAGTCAAGTCTTCCAAACTTGGAAGTAAAGTCTTCCAAGTTCTTTTGTGTTCCAAGCTTGGGAGTAAAGTCTCCCAAGGCTAGCTTGATCCTTTTTAAGGAAGTTAAAGTCTTCCTAGTACTTCAAATCTTGAAATTGGCGGATTCTCTTATTTAGCCATGTAGGGCCCTAATTCCACGAACCTCCGTCAATGCTTTCGCCCTACTATGCGAGAAACCATAGAGTTGTGATAGTAAGCTTGATGAGTGCCGGTCATCCCGAGCCCGGGGTGACAAATAAAGATATGGGTACCCAGTCCCCTAGCTTTGGCACACCCACCTTAACCCTAAACTTGGAATTGACGATTATAATTATGAATTGACGACCATTATTTGGAATTGATGAAAATAGGTGTTTTGGGGGCATGGAGGTGGAAGAGGGATAGCCATCGCGGGTTGACTAGATGAGCATATCTATTTGGAGGCATATTCTTTACACAATGTATTTCTTGATGATTTGTGATTTGTATGATATTCATGGCCCTTGTTCATTCGGGCTGCATTTTGGATCATTTTGGGTACACCTTGAGTATATTTGAGTAGGTTTGTGTTAGATTATGATTGATTTGGAGATTTGATGTGACTGATTAGTTTGATGAGTTTATGGCTATCTCATGAATCCTACATATTTGGTCAACGTCAAGGAGGTCTAAGTTGAGTTTGTGAAGATTTGATACTTTGTGATTGATGTTTAATGACCTTCTCGAAGATGAAGTTGACTTTGGCTGGGGGAATGATTAGTTCGGGTAAACTTAGGCTTGAAATGTGTTAGTGTTGATGATTGAGGATTGAAGACTTGGAGGTGTGCTAGTTGAAGAGATTATTTGAAGCTTGCATTGAGCTCGTGTTAGAAGAAGAAGATGATGTTTGTGCTTGGTCCTAAGCAAGTGCAAGTTTTTGGAGAACACTCTAGCCATCAAGTGCATGTTCATGGAAGGTATCAATTTTTGCCCAAACGTTTTGCGCTTTGGCATTGATCACTTATTTGTTCTCTATCTTCAAAGCTTGTTTTGTCGATTTGTTTGCTTGAGGACAAGCAAAGATCAAATGTAGGTGGTTTGATATCACTCCATTTATACATGTTTTAACTCGTGATATCTCCCTCACTTTGTTCGGTTTTTGACAATCTTGGAGCCTATTTTGTGTGCTATTGAGCTAAATGGCAATTTGAGGGCTAAGGACTTGATTTGGTGTAAAATTGACCAAATCTTGATCAAAAGTGGCTAAGGAAATGACAAATGCATAATTCAGCATCAAAAGCGCCGCTCCTCAACTAAGAGCACTGCTCCTGTGGAGCAAAAGCGCCACACCTACATCAAAAGTGACGTTTTTTATGCACGTTTTGGCTCCATTTTCCACCAGTGGCCAGAAGGGCCGTTCCTACAGCCAAAAGCGCCGCTCTTATCCAGCCAAAAGCGGCACTCCTAAAGCAAAAGTGCCGCCCCTGAATGAAGCCAAAAGCGGCGTTCCTGATCAAAAGCACCACACCTCTCTTAAGCCAATAGCGCCGCTCCTGAGTCAAAAGCGGAGCTCCTGTCGTTGTTTCAGCCCAGATTTTTAGCACTATAAAAGGAACAAAATTAGGTTATTTTTGAGAGTCCTTGGTATATCTTTAGAGAGCAGCTATTCTAACTCCGAATTTCACTTACAAAACCTTAATTTCATCATCCATTGGTGTTTGAAGGTGGATTCAAGGAAGCTAGCTCAAGATCCATCTTTTATTACTCTAGATCTTCATCTTTTACATTTTGGGTTGTAATCTCCACTTTTCTTCATTTACTTTGCATTAATTACTTGTAATAACTTTAAGATGATGATTGTTTATGTTTCTATGCTTATTATTAGTTTAATCTTAGCCATGATTTGCTAAACTCTTGTATTTGCTTATCTATGAATCTCTAATGCTAGTGCTTGCCCCAAAATCAATTGAATGATGTTGTTTGAATGAATTACATGATCATGTGTTATTGTGTTAGCTAAAGAACCATTGCTATGAGTTTGCTTTAGGTTTTACTTTGATTACATATGTTAAGTAGCTCTCTTAGTGATTTGAGAAGTGAATCAATGTGTGCTTCAACACCTTGAGTGATCTAGATAACTAGCTTAAGAATTTTAAGTGATTGTGTTCTTGATCTAGGTTGGTTTTCAATTGGCCTTTAGTCAACATATTAGTGCCGATTATCTTAAGAGATTTCGATCGTTGGGGGTTTTAAGTGATTTCAACCCAAGTATAATCTCAGTAATCAAATCATGCTTAATTTGATCTTAGAATACAATGCTTATGTGAATTCGCGGAGTGTTATTTGATTTAAGGTTTGGTAGTGATGCTAAACATTTAATAGTTTAACAACTAGTGCGATAGCAATTTGGGCAAACCGGGGCAATCCAAGCATAGAGAGGATTAGATAAGTGAACACTACTTAGTTAATTTGATTTAAGTTCTTTATATTTCATTACTTTTTACTTGCTACTAGTTTACTTGTTAAGTTTAAGTTTGTTAAATTGTGCAAGTTTTAGTTGTTAATTAGAATCAATCAAACCCCTCACCCCCAATCAAACAAACTCTAGGACAATTGATAGTTTCAAATATTCGACTTACACCGCTCTCTTGGGATGAACTTGATAAGAATACTTACATTGAAGTGCTATAATAACCGGGTTCTAAGTGCTTGTTAGTTGTGTGTGCTTATTTACAGTGTTTGAATCATATATAAATTTAAAGGGTAAAAGATGCAAATCACGCAACACATCAGGTGTCATAGCTTTTGACTATGGTGTGTGTTGTCTAAACAACACTAGTACGAAGCCATTGCTCTTCATCAAGAAGATAGCACATTATGAAGCTCGAGGCTCCTTTTCCCACGGTATGATACATCAGTGTGATACATCATGAAATGATGCATCAACCAATGTCAATATGAAATGGTGTGGATTAGGAAGACTCCCACACCAAGTAGAATGAAATTCGAAAGACTTGACTTCCTTAAATGATGGACTCGACCCATTGAGAGTGTTAACTTATTTCATTTAACCACTCGGTTTTGTTGCACAACATGGAAGACTTTACTTCCTTAATTGAAACCAAAACACTTTACTTCCTCAAAAAGGGTGGAGTTGATTCACCCTAAAAGGTAGGTTATGGCTAACTTTGACCGAAAACTTTTCAGCAATTCAACATTTTACTCGAGAAAATTTTAAAACTAGATCATAATTTTGTATAAAACTAAGTACACGAGAATTTATCTCTCCCCCCACACTTGAGATCATATAATGCCTTCATTACATGAAATTGAAATAAAATAATAAATTCGAGAGGACAAAATAAAGAGTAGGAGAATTAAAGGTACCCGAGAACAAAGGCCATTTCCACAAGTATCCGTCAAATTGCATGAAGTTCTCTTGACATATCTGCATTGCCAAACTTCCTTCTTAATTTTGATTAGCGAGTCTTTATCGTGACTCGACCCCGTCTTCTCAATTTCCTCATTGGGTGGTTCTCCCCCACACTTTATCGAACGACATGTGAAATCGGTGGAAAAAGTTCCACGAATCAAGAGAGTGAGCCAATCATTAACCCCTCGAGTGGTGTATAAGAAGAGAATAATCTTCTTCATTTGCATGAAGAAGATTGGACCAACCCGAGAGTCAACAAAAGACTCTCTTCCAAACACAATTTTGAACACGAGGTTTGCTTTCTTAATCGGCTCACACAAACACGAATCATCAACCTCGGGTTGCAAAACCTCCTTAGAATCATCAATACCATACCCAAGAGGATTGTTATACACTTTGAAAGTTTCGGGTATGATATTGTCAACCTCATCTCCTTCATCATCATCATCTTCACTATCATCATCACTATCATACTTGCCATCACCAAGTGGATTATCATGGATTGTAAAAATGTTGGATGTTGGAAAAGTTTCACTCACTTCATCATCTTCCTCATCACTCTCACTAACTTCTTCATCATACTCTTTACCATCATCTCCACCTTCATCATCATCCTTATTATCATCTTCATTTTTCTCTTCATCATTGGTTATCGAAGATTCGGGTACTTGTGCAATCTCCACTACTTCGGTCTTAGCATAAAAGCTTACATCATCATCATCATCATCATCATCATCATTATCATCATAAAATACCCAATTTCTTGACCGAGAAGTAGAGACTACAGGTGAGGTGGGTGGTGAAATGTTAGTGGATACAAAATCTTCAACTAAAGGGAGCATGAAACTCACGATTTTCTCTAAGCTTTGAACTGAAGCTTGTTGAATTTCTAACATTTCCCTCAAATCTATTCTCTCTTGAATTAAAGCCTCCATAAGGTTAAGGTGGGTTCTTATTACGTTTAAGAATAACTCTAGTGAATTCGGATCGATCTCCTCTTGTTGTTGATTTTGAAATTGAAATTGAGGAGAGTCCCATGTCAAGTTATCCCCCTCATAAAAATAGTCCATTGGTTGACCAAAAGAGTCAAAATTAGAAATGGAACCATTATCACAAGGTTGATCCATAGGGGAAAAATCATTCATAAAATTGTAATCATAATCCCCATTTGGATAACTCTCATCATAAGTATCACAATAACCATTTGGCCTAAAATTAGCTTGCCATTGATTCATGTAACCATTGTGATTCATACACCCATTATCATGATTACCCATGTAACCCTTATTCATGTACCCATAATCATCATTCATACCCATATAATCTTCATTGTTTATGTCCATGTACCCGTTATCATCATTCATTCCCAAATAATCATTATTCAAACCTATGTGACTTGAGCCTCCCATCAATTGTTGATCATCAATCGTGGTTCTTGACATCAAGTAGTCATACAAAGCATCATACTCCACCATCTAGCTTAATCACACCACAAACAAGCAAGTGTTTTCCGAATACAAGTAAATATAAACAAAAAGTAACTTTTGCAAGAATGAAATTCTTACAAAAGGATCGAACAACTACTATCAAATATTTCAAAATCCAATTAAAAAACGCTCCCCGACAGTGGCGCCAAAAAGTTTGATAGTGTGAAAATACTACTAGATAATTATCACACAAATAGGCAATTAGTCCTAATCGTATAGTAAAGCTGATAGCATGTCCAAGTTCGTTCCACATAGAGCGATTTAATTGAGATTCCGAAAACACTGATGTGCAAAAGTGTGCAGTGCTTAATTTGCCTTTCAAACTTTTAAATTTATATAACCTTTATTATTACACTTTTAACACCCTAACGAGCAACAAAACCCGATCAGATGTAGTATTTTAGGTTATCGTCCCAAGGAAGTGCTAGGTATGTATAAGAGTTGTTTTATTATTTAATTCTTATTAAAGAACTAAAGATATATTTTTATATCTTTTATGAGATAGATTTATCTCTTAGGAAAGAGTTTGCTTTTAAAGATAAACAAAACAAAATAAGGAATTAAAGATTCAAAATAAAATAAAATACAAATAAAGATACAAGTAAAGATACAAGTGATTACATGGACAATTAATTCATACGGGAATCATATTAGATAAGTTTCATAACTTATATTAACACAAATCAAGATAATAATCATAGACTAATTATTATCCCTAAGAAGGTTAAGACAAGTGTTGCATATTAATTAATAAGCAGGACTTAAAGCATATGCTAGATATGTGATGTGCATAACTAACATCTTAATTCTTCATGTTCAATTCAATTACATGATACATACCAATCTTGTGATGAGGATCAATATGCAAATAGACTGAAAAATTATATAAGCTATTAAACACCAAGTAGATCAACCCAAGTTACTAGCTGAAAGTCAATTACTACTAAGTTTTCATGCAATCATTAATTAAACAAATCCAAATGAAGGATCTTCGATTAAGCCTAACAATATTAACTTCTATTATATAAGCGTAACTTAAATCAAATAAGTTTATCATTATTAAGTTCTTTAACTTAGTTGCATGCAATTCAATTTAACAAGTTTGATGGACTAGATCTAAACAAGTAGCATGAATCGAATAATAGATTATCGGATCAAGGACTAATCAACCCTAAAATCATGTTATTTAATCATTAAGCATGGCAAACAAGTATAGTCAAACAAAATAGACTCAAAACAATTCAAATATCATTACAGAAACTCAACCATACAGATCTGGAAAAGAACCAGAAATTGCACAGAATAAAGCACGAAGCCGGCGACTTCCTTCACTCCAAGCCAGCGTCTTGAGGGTGAAGCCGGCAGTTTCATATGACTCCCAGATGAAGTTTAGTTTTCGTCCACGTAATCACCGTGAACGTTTAGTTCATAATAAAAGACGAACAGAAACGAATACAGTAAATAAAATAGACAAAACAATAAAATAAGGATAGAATCATACCTCAAAAAGAAGGTAGATGTAAAAAGACTTGAATTAAATCTTGAATCCTGATTACAAAAAGTAAATCTAACCTAAGGGTTTAGAGAAAACCCCTAGAAAATGACCTAACAAAATCTGGAAAAACTATCTACTTCTGAACATATGAAAACAGAGACCAGAGGCCTTAATTTATAGAATTCTGGGGCGGTGGCCAAGCCGGCGGCTTCAGTGGCTTGGTGGCTTGCCTTGAGTCGGTGACTCCTCGTGCAAGTTATACTTTATCTGCAAGCTAAATCTTTGTAACCGTCATACTGAAGCCGGAGGCTTCAGGCCAGGCCGGCGGCTTCACTTGATTCGCCAAATCTTTCTAATTTTATCTTGATTTTGTTTCCATTTTTACTTGAACTTGGTTGATAAGTTGAGAAATCGTGTCAACCAGGCCGGCGGCTTCATTGGGAAGCCGGCGGCTTCCTTGCCTTTTTCTTGATCAACAAGTTCTTTCAATTTTACATCGATTCTGGAACATTCTGGTACTTTCAACACCAAGCCGGTGGCTTCATCATCACCACGCCGGCGGCTTCATCTAGCCAATTTGCAATTTTCTCTATTTTTGATCCTGTTTAATACATAACTTGGACATAATCATTAGAAATATCTTTTTCCCATTTTTACCCATTTTAATGTGTTTTGGCATCAAAATGACTCAAAAATACTAAGATAACTCCTCAAAATGTTACCAAAAAACTGTATAATTTAGGAGTTATCAAACACTAATAATTATCCTATGTTGATTGGGGGTTTTGTGAAAGAATTGATTGTTGATTGACCTAATATTAACCTAAAAGAGAGATTAACAATTAAGAGAGAAACATGTTCACTTGATTGTTCAACCTTTTGTCGTGGATTAACCCTTTCATTTGTCACACAACGATGTTTTAAAGATAAAGTTTTATTTCCATTTGTCAACTTCCATAAAACTTTGAATCAATCAAAACTCATTAACTCCCGTAGACTCTTTTTAAAAGATCACAACTATATTATGAGTGAAATCATTGAAACATCGATTTTGGATTAAAATTCCTTAAAATCCTTTAATTATCAAAATCCCTTAAGATAATCGAACACTACCATGTTGAATAAAAGTCAATTGAAAACCAATCCAAACCAAGAACCCAATCCCTTGAAATCCCTAATTTGTTTGTCTAGATCACCAAAGGTGTTAAAGTACAAATTGCTTCACTAATTAAATCCCTAAGAAAAGCTAGGCAACTTATATAATTAAAGTAAAGCTTTCAACAGTCAAAGTAATGGATCTTCAACCAAGCACAATAATCATCAACTCATTCAAACACCCAATTCATAGATTAGGGCAAAATCCAAGTATCAAGTTTACAAATCAAGTGAACACATGTAATCAAAGCTATCATCATTGTATAAATAAGAACAAAATCAAAGAATTAAGAAGTATTAAACATTACAACTAAATGGAGAAAAGCTACTTCCAAAATGGAGAAGAAACACTAAAATAGAGAATGGATGATGGAAATGGAGCTTCAATCTTCACGGAATTGGAGTTGGGAGCTTGAAATTAGCTTTCATCTTGATGAAATCATGATTGGAACCCTTTTAGGGCTCCAAAACAGCCTAAGGGTGCAGCTCTCTCAATCGAAAACCTCAAAAATCGTTTTTATAGTTTAGCTGAGTTTCTGGCTGAAAATAGGCCTGGAACGACGTTCCAGAAGGTAGAACGACGTTCCATAATATGGAACCACGTTCCTGAAAGTGCCTAGAATGTCTGAAAATTTTTCGACTTCGATTTCCCATTTTCTAGTGCTGCGGAACGACGTTCTGGTCATTTGGAACGTCGTTCTTGGTTGAAACTTGAGTTTATAACCCTAAAACTTCACTTGATTCATTCCTTATGTCAAAGTATTGAATCTCATGTACTAATATGATCTTTTGGACCACTTTTTTTCCCGAAACGACCAAATACCACAAACCGCTCACAAACAATCACAAATCTTATCAAAACGCCACGAATGTAGGAAGATATTACGAAGATAAATATGTATATTTTGAGCAATATCAATAAACTATATTAAATTGATAAAAATATTCGTTAGATTAACATTTCATTTGTTATGCAACGATATCCATTAACCCGCTTAATCAATCGGATATGGATAGGGACGGATGAACAGAAACCTAAATAGACACGGATATGGATATGGATGAGCAAAAATTAAATGGATATGGATGTGTATAGCAAAAATCATTTGTTATCGATATCTGAATTATTTTCATCCCTAATCGTGATGCATGTTACTCTTTGAGCGTTTTTTTCATCTTCTGTGAAGTTTTTTTTTTTTAATTTTAGCCCGATTTAAAGTTTAGGATTTAGTGTTTTGGTTTTGGGTTTAGTTCTTAAACCCTAAACCCTAAACTCTAAATAGTTAGTGTTAAAAACTCAATCTAATCCTTAAATCTAAAGGCGAAACCCTAATTATTAAACCTTAATTTCTAAACGCTAATTCTAAACTAAAAAATAACTAAATAAATAAACGCTCGAAGAATAACATCCATCACGATGAACGTATATATATATATATATATATATGTATATATATATATATATATATATATATATATATATATATATATATATATATGGGCCTAATTAAGAGAAAATTGAATTTTAGAAAAAAAAAGAGAAGTAAATTTTTATTTTTTATTAAAAAAAAGTTTTTCATGAATATCAAGATTAGGTAAAAATATAAATATTTAAAAAAGATACTTTGTGATGAATGTTATTATTTTGACCAGAAAACGCTCGAAGAATAGCATTCATCACGATGAATGTTACAGCTGACGTAATCAGAAATAACATTTATCGTGATGAATATTATTTTTTGTGCATTTTCTGGTCAAAATAATAACTTTCATCACAGAGTGTCTTTTTTAAATGTTTATATTTATATCTGATTTTAATCTTTGTGAATTCTTTTTAAAGACAATAAAAAATTACTTCCCCTTTCCCTCCTAAAATTTACTTTTATATATATATATATATATATATATATATATATATATATGTTTGTGTGTGTGTGTGTATATATTGTTGAGTCCCCTATGTAATTAAGGATTTGATTATGATAAAACATGATTATAAAAAACTGATTATAATGGGCAATCAACATTAGTTTGGTTAATTATTATAAGTATAGAAACAATATTGTATGTTGTGTCTTAGTGTTTCTGGTGCTGCCTTACTATCAGCACAAGATAGTTAAAGACAAGGGTTCTTCATAGCCAACATTGGATGTATGCTGAACCAATAGAAGATCGTAGAAGAACCATCAGAGGAAGAAGAGCCAACAGAAAGCACTTGGACTAATTATGCTCCATTACAAGCATAATAGTTTATTGTGTTGTCTACATCAAAGCGTGCTATTTAACTGACATCAAAGACTAAGTTGAAGAGAAAATGACACTTGTCGGCAGCTGACAAGTTACCTTACAAGACAAGAGTAGAATGCATAAATTTAACCCATGCGCAGTTCATGATTAATACTTTGTCAACGCCTCGAGAATTCAACATTCTATTTGTTTATTCAAATAGCTTGTCCATATTGGTATGGCTTCCTAAAACAGCTTCTAAACAAAAAGAAGACCATGTGCTTTCTAATTTAGTTATCGCCTGAAGTACAAACATCCTTGTACCCAACAGAAAATAATACTTGCACCTGGTTAATAGACTCTCTATAAATAGATAAATTCACAAATTGTAATAGTTAGTGGTGTAAGATTTTAAATCGATAGAGTCCGTGAACTTGCATATGCTTAAGAATTTCCTAAGCATATGCTTAATAGTTAGTGGTGTAAGATTTTAAATCGATAGAGTCCGTGAACTTGCATATGCTTAAGAATTTCTTAAGCTATCTAGGCTTAATTGTGTCAATCCATTATCTATTCTGCTCCAAGATAATTGTGATTCTTTGAGATTATATCAATAAAGGAATAAGTTGAAAATTACTTTAACTCTGATTTAATTATTTGCTTAATTACTCATTTAACTGTTAAAACATTTTTAATTAGCAAAAAATTCTATTCACCATCCCCTACAATACTTCATGTTATTAAACATGACCAATGTGTGTATATATATATATATATATATATATATATATATATATATATATACTTTGAACAGTAAGAAAGACATTATAAAAACACTCAAGAGTACATTGAGAGCTGCAGAAGGCTACAACATGAACAACTAACTACAACCTAAGAATATAAACTAACACTATCTCAAGTCATCCTAAAGCTTTGTTCCCTAATTTTTTTTCAAATGAAAGTGAAATGAAGTGACGGGAAAAAGAAGTGATCTGGTGTTCCTGAGTTTTATGATGGAGAGAAGGGAAGGAAGTAGATGTATTATTTAGTGTAATTTTCCTTTCAACTCTTCCTTACAAATTAGAAGGATCCTCTTGCTTTCCATGCATATCATTTATTTTCATTCTCAAATGATTTCAGGAACAAAGCCTAAGGGAGGAAATGAAAGAGATTTCATTCTCATCACTTTGAGGTGACTAGTAATATTATTACACAAATAAATTAGGGGCACGAACTAGATCAACAACAATAGCATGATACTAACACGAACAACAACAACAACAACAACATATATATATATATATATATATATATATATATATATATATATATATATATATATATATATATATATATATATATATATATATATATATATATATATATATATATATATATGACTCAAACAACAGGACATACAAAATAGAACGCGAACAGCAGTAACATAAGCAGAATGATCAGAATGAAACATCTGTTTCATTTTCAATTTTATATTATCTCGTTTCACGATACAAGTTTAATGTAATCTGATGTTTTTTAATTTAAGATAGTGTATTTTATAAGATGCGAAAAGTAATTATTTTTACTTAAGTATATGCAATATAATTGAATTATTTCGTGAGTATTTTCGATCATTCATTAAACCATTATGTCATCATATGATGATTGTTTTTTATTAGAACGGCCAGTTACAAATAGTTTTTCACGAAACTCGAACTCACAACTTCGTGATTGATGAATTGTCTCAATGATGCAGACTAAATGCTCTTTGATATAATTGTTATCTTAGATGTTAGATAAATACAAAGAATCAGTTATCTCCTTATATTTATAGTGACTTTGACTGAACTTATTCAATAAATAAATAATAAATGAGAGTTATATATGATGATTTAAGGAGGTTAAAGATCTTTGATACTTATTTTTTGCAAGTGAATAACTATTTTGAAATGGACATAAATATTATTTTGAGAGTACATAATATGGAATGTAACTTAACCATTAATTGAACTAAAAAGTATGTGTTATATATAAATGAATGAATAAATATAGAGATAGCACTGTAGCAAAATTTAGTCAAGTATCTAAAAATCGAATTTACTAATTTTTTATCGACTTATATTTATACGATAATTTCTCTTATATACTAAAAGCCACTAGAAAATGTGTCGTTTAACTCAACAAAACACTCAAACTGACATTTTGTGTCCCGTTAAAAGCATTCTGCCTGCTAGATCTTCTTCATTCTTTATTCTCCTAAAAAAAGTGACGTCTTCATCTTCTCAAAATCAAACGGAACCACCTAGATCTAAAATACAGATGCTCTTATCTTCTACAACAATTAGGGTTTCTTAACTGCTAATCTTAGTCAGCACTCACACTTCTTCTTTGACAGTCGATCAAAAAAGGGAAAATTAGGGTTTGTCCCGTGATGTCGCGGCAATGAAAATTAGGGTTTCGCTGACTTTTTTGTGATATGTCATGTTATGTATTCATTAACAATAGCTTAAAAATGATGTGATTGCAAAGAATCGTTAGCGTTGGCGGTGACAAGGTAAATCTTTTGTGTAGGTTGATTAATGAAATTTGTTTCCGATTTTTTTCTGCAGTTGCCAAGCACAAAATCTGTTTATGTGGTTTACTAGTTAAGGAAATTAGAGTTGATATACTGAGTACCGGGTTTATTTATTTTAATGTCAGTGTTGTTCATAAGTAATTTTCTGTCTTCTTTGGACACACTGAGCGATAGTTAAGTTTCTGCTATTGATGATGATAGTCAGCTTATTGCTCAGAGTGTATCTATGGTTTTGTGTTTGACTTTTTTGTATTTTTTGACTTTTTGATGATGGGTTTTCTAAGTTAAGCATAGATTTAAATGAAATTTGAAGAATTGAGATTTGGGTTCTGTAATGTGGCTAATATGAAAAATGGGTTTGGTTCATATTAAAGTTAGGATTTTTTAATACAAAAAACGCAAACTAAAATTAGACAAAACTAGGCCTGTAATGGCTTCTCTGCCGCTTGCGCAATGAGCTATTATTCGCTTCTGCGATCAGCTATTAAGCACTGAGTAAATGTTGCGGTTTAGACTTTCGTTTCGAGGTACCTCTTTTGCCTGTCACAAAATATAAAAATTAGCCACTATTGTCATGGTTATGGAGTCTTATAGTGGATAAAGACTTGCTGCAGTGATGATCTTGGTCATATTAAAACCCAATTTTTAATTTTTTGTACCATCATTTCTCAAAAAATGATGATCTCGGAATGTTACTTTGGACCTGATGTGTTAGAGAATGTAATGTCATCATTATATTTGTTATTTAAATGTTGATTATGTTGGTTTATGCTTAACGATAATATTAATCTTAACTAACGGTAATATGTTATTTTGATGTTGACACACACATAACCAAAAGTGATGATAACCACGTTGACATAAATATGCAAGTTCACTAATTCATACTTACTCTAGCAAATGACAAAACCAAACGAAGCTCAGAGTGAAAACATTAGGTGAACAAAAAGAATAAAAAACTCATGTTGTGCACGTTTTTGGTCCATGGTCGACCACATGTCTGATCGTGGGTGTCCTGTACCACGGTTCCTGAGAAACCTGGTCAACACCACGGCAGACTGTGGTTCGACCGCACAACTTCTGATCAAAATGTTTTGACCTAATATAGTTTGACCACTTCGGGTATCTATAATTCACAAAACCTTTTTCAACATGCTTAGAATAGTTGCCCCCTTCATATCCAAAAGAGTTTTGGTCATTAGAACACTAATATTGGTTAATCACACCTAATGACGTCTTAATGACACTTTAGCTTGGGATTAAGGTTAAACGCATAAGTGTTGCAAAATATCTTGTGTTCCTAAAATGTATATAGACATAATTAGAATGGTCAACAAGTCCCAACCAAGAGTTGCTCTTCCCTTGTACTTGTGTTGGACATTAATGTATACTTATACATTATTCTTGCAAAGTGCTATATTGCGAATGAACTTACATAGCCTTATTATATTGCTATGAAGGGATGCCATCACTATGTGTTTGATCTTAGATTGATCACTAGTGAATTTGTGTTATCATTACATGAGTATTACTTTACTATGTGCTAATTGACTACTTGCTTATACTCATTTAAATACATATGAATGATAATATGATCTTTGCCTTGCTATATGCTATAAGTTGGGAAACCACCGATATAGGTTTAGCCTACTCCAATGCATTAGTGAAACTTTGTTGATAACAATTGAAGGTTCATAATCAAATGGTCTTGTGTGCTTAAAGGATCATTAACACGGATAATAAAATATCACAAGAAACATGTTTAAGTCTAGCAACATGTCTAAGTGTGGTTTAGTCTTGATTAATATGAACTTATATGTTTTACTTAGCAACATATCACACCTATTTAATCTATGTGCAAGCTTAAGATAAATTATAATGTTAATTGTGCTTAGTGATTAATTAGAATAATATTGTTAATGACATGTGGACTAACCAATAGCATTTAAGCATGTGTATTTAATGAATACAAACAAATGATTATGATAAATATGAGATTACCTCAAATGGTTATAAAGAAATGTATCCAAGAAATCTAGACTTGCCTCTTTTGCTATGACAAGTCACTTTCAAGGTAATATGTGACGACCCGAAAATTTTCGATCAAATTTAAACTTTAATCTTAATATAATTTCGACACGATAAGCAAAGACAGATAGACTGAGTCTCAAAATTTTCGAACTGTTTTAATATAATCATTTACCCTTAGACTATTTCCGATGATTCACGAACCTTTAATTGTAAATAGAAAAGTATATATAAATAAATTATATGTGTAAACAATGATATATTATAAATATAACTATTGTGTGATTTAGATATTATGAAAAATAACCTAAGATGGTTTAAAATTATTATTTAAAACTTTTTAGTTAATTATAGAGAGTATATTGAATGTAAATGATTTTAAACCTAAATTATCAACGTTAACAAAGTATTAAATGTATACTTTAGGTTTATTAGCTCCAATATATATGATTAATGTATATAAAGTTTGTTATTTAAAACATAATTATATATATAGTATATATATTTAAGAAATCTATACTTAATTATTAATATATGTATATTAATACATACAAAAATATATAAAATTTAATACCTAATATAAGTTATAATAGAATGTGTTATATGATATTACATAATAAATAAAATAATGAAAGTTAAAATATAGTTGTTATATTATCATTAGTACTTTCATTATTAATACTAATATCAACATCAATATTATTTTTATGTATATATTATAATTGTAATTTGAATATTATCAGTTATTATTATTGTTATTATTAAGTATTAATATTATAAATATTATTAGTATTATTAGTATTATTATTACATATTATTATTACCATTACCGTTAAGAATTATTATTATTATAAATTATTATTCTTATCATTAGTATTATTTTTACTATCATTATATTTATTATTATCAAGTATTAATATTATTACTATTATTTTCATTTTTATTACTATTATTATTTTTATCATTAATTTTAATATTAATAGTGTTATATTTAATATTAGTAATTAAAATTAATATTAATATAATTATAATTATTAATTAATAGTAGTATTTATATAAAAAAATACGTATGTGCAAATTAGGGAGTACTGAATTAGTTTCACGTTGCTATCATCCTATTTTTAATTTCCAAAACTCGTACAAATCACAATCCAATCAAGGGGATAATCCAAGAATCTGTTAGCAATTGCTATCGACTTTTATTTTTATATTTTTTTTTATGTACGAACGAATATATTTGTTGAATTCACTTGAACTATAAAATCAATCAAATGGTCAGTAATATGAATTACCACAATCAGTTCTCTCATTCTTCATATCCATTATCAATTTAAACTGCAAGCATCGAGTGAATTAAATAAGAACTGAGTGAAACCAGTCTGCTTACTCTGTTCGTTCAAATTTAAATCAAAAACTCCAAATTGAATCTTTCTTCAAAATCTAATAATGCAGAAAGGTTAGGAATCATGTATTTAAACTATCTGCAAAAACTCAATTTCTAATTCTTTATATTGATCACGAATTTGATAGTCAAAGTTTCAAAATTAAAAAGTCAACAAGTGTTTTTGGATCAAATTCGAGTTCATGTTTCTGTTTTAGGATCAATTGAGGTTTTGAAAAGTTTCTAGGAGTGATTTAGGACACATTTCATGAAGAAATCGAGATCTAAAATGGTCTTAATTTAAAAAGCCACGATTTAAGTTCTTGAGTTCATAACGGGTTCTGCTGTTATTAATTTTTTTTTTTAAATTCCTTTCTGTAATCAAGAACACCACTCCAAGTTGTATCTATTTTTATCAAAATACCTAAAACCAACAATTTATTCGTGGTTATGATTGTTACAAGCTCTGGTCGATTGGTCTGTGAAGAAGAAGGAGAATAAGGAAACAGATGATAAACGGGTTGAATATATGTGTAATCTAAATAATAACAGATAAGTAGGCTAGCTCAGCTTGTCAGGAGTGTTTGGGTTAGACGAATGGTCGCGGGTTCGAGTCCCGGCTCTGGCGGTTTATTTCTTTTTAAGCCTTTAAAGTTAGTTTTCATATTTATATTTATTATTATTATTATTATTATTATTATTATTATTATTATTATTATTATTATTATTATTAATTTTATTATTATTGTCATTAATTATTGTTATTATTATTATGTTAACATAATGACTATGATTAATATTACTATTATTTTTGTTATTTAGTAATATCAATAAGTATTATTAGTGTTATTATTAGCAGTATTAATATTGATATATGTATTATTATGATTAGGATTATTATTATTATTGTTAGTATGAAAATATTACAAACTAGTATTGATATTGCTCCAAAAGAACATATATTTAGTCACAATATCATTCCAAAATGTAATGTTTTTAATTGTAATTTCCTTATTTTTAGTTGTAATTGTTTAAAATAAATAAGTGTGAAGACGAAAGACGAAGATCGCTCGAAAACGAAGATTTAAAGTCGAAAACGAAGATTTAAAAGGCGAAAATGTCCAAAATGCTCAAACGTACAAGTTACACTCCAAGTGGTTTAATTTATCGAAGAAAAACGTCTAAAGATTAACAAGAACGCAAGTCGCGGAACGCAAATTGCACGATATTAAATTGTACGAAAAGATGTTCGAGAAACCGGAACCGAGACATAAACCGGGCGTAAATGTACGAAACATCGGAGCCAAAATTACGAGTCAACTATGCACAAGAATATAATATAATATATATATATAACTATAATTATTAGTATCATCATTAATATTAATATTAAGATTATTATTATTATTATTATTACCACTAATATGATTATAAATATTATTATTATTATTATGAGTATTATTATTATGTAATTACTAAAATCATTATCATAACTATCATTAACAGTAAAATTAATATTTTTTTCAGTTATTATTAATATCATTATTATTATCATTAATAGAATTAGTAATATTAATATCTTTACTAGTAATATTAAGTATTATAATTATCAATTTTACCAATATTAATATCATTTTAGTATTAATATAACTATTAATTTCTTTTACAAACAAATGATATATATTTAATACATATAACAAAATAAAATTTATATTTTTATACAAAACGAATATATGAAACATATATATATTATGATACAACTAATAAATTTATATATATATTTGTTCAATTACAAGTACGTGTGTTAATATATATACAAATGGTATAGGTTCGTGAATTCGAGGCCAACCCTGCATTGTTCAGTTTCGTCATATGTATTTTTACTATAAAATACAGTATTGTGAGTTCATTTGATTCCCTTTTACTCTTTACATTTTTGGAACTGAGAATACATGCGATGTTTTTATAACTGCTTTATTAAATGCTTTTGAAATATATTTTTGAACTGCGAATAGATGAAATGCTTTTATAAATATTTGACGCTATATGACACAAGCAAAACATTCCTCGAATGAATTATTATGCAGACAGAAGTTCTGTGGATTATTATTGAATTTAGTTGGACGTTATAATTACCACTAATTGTTGTGAATATTTTCCCCTGATTATTATTGCGTGGTAACCTAAGAATTAGAATCGGGTATGGCCCTAATTCACGCGAATCCTAAAGGTAGCTACCGGGTTTAACACCCCCACCCAGAATGTTCACTAGACGGAAGAGATAGTGGGCATGGTGTTTAGTACTTCGAAGTTTATACATTATACAGACGAGATGTTCTGTTTTGGGGATATTATTGATGCGCATTATATGTTAAGGTCGGTTACCATGTTGAGCAATAAAATCGAAATGAATGTTATGTATCGAGAGAATGATTTTTATATACAAGTTATGCGTATTAGTTTTGTGCACGAGATATGTGCACGATTATTGAAAATCGCGCGGTAACCTACGGGGGAGAAAAGGATACGAACCTACTCTTCTAAGCATTATGAAAAATGGTTTCGTACATGAGATAGGTGTACTGTATTTGAATCTTGTGGTCTATCAAAATGATGAATTTTATTGTTTACGATAAACTTATGAACTCACCAACCTTTTGGTTGACACTTTAAAGCATGTTTATTCTCAGGTATGAAAGAAATCTTTCGCTGTGCATTTGCTCATTTTAGAGATATTACTTGGAGTCATTCATGACATATTTCAAAAGACGTTGCATTCGAGTCGTTGAGTTCATCAAGATTATTATTAAGTCAATTATAGTTGGATGTATTATGAAATGGTATGCATATCGTCAACTTTTGATGTAAGGAAAGTTTGTATTTTCAAAATGAATGCAATGTTTGTAAAATGTATCATATAGAGGTCAAGTACCTCGCGATGAAATCAACTATTGTGAATCATTTATAATCGATATGAACGGGTCATTTCAGTTGGTATCAGAGAGATGGTCTTAGCGTACCAGGTATTGCATTATTGTGTCCGACTGATAGTTGTTAAGATGCATTAGTGAGTCTGGACTTCGACCGTGTCTGCATGTCAAAAGTTTTGCTTATCATCCTTAGGAAATTACCTGCTTATCATTCTTAGAGAATCACTTGCTTATCAATCTTAGTCTAGACACATCTTACTGCAGTGACTGCATGAATAGTGTATAGACAAAATTCATATCTTAGCGTATCTGCTAATCCATATCTTAGCATATCTGTTACCGTAGACTTTGCCTGACATATTTCGTAAATTTCTCCGTAATCTACGGGATCTTCTGTACTAAACATAAGTATTCTATGTAATTAGAATATCATCCGATATCCGAAAATCATTTCATATCGAAAAAAATTCTTTATTAAATCGTATGAAATGGTACTCGTCACTAGTTCAAGTTCTTCGGAACCCGACAGCTATTCCGACATGGATATTCACCTAAGCTCCGAAAGCAGTGTGACCGGAATGGATCAACCAATTAGCCATCATCTATTCTGGATGAATTAAGGATGGGTTCGTAGTCTACTAAATCATTGGAGATAGGAAGAAGGTGATCCCTTCCATCCACCACATTTTCCTCTTGACGAAGAACCTGAAGCACTTACAGGGGAACCTGTTCGTAATACCATTTTCTCTCTCATTTCCAGAGTATCTCGCCACGACTATATCATAACTCAGATTCTAAACCTTATTCATTCGCTCGTTCCTACCGACAATCATCCCGGAGTAATAAGTTAACGAGCTTCGCGCCCGAGTTGTAGCCTTGGAAAATATGGTGAAAAACGTACCAGCTTCAGCAACATCACCGACACCAACAGTATCACCAACATCAATACCTGTACCACCAAAAACCCAAGTTTCAACATCAAACGTCTCAACATCACAATCTGTACCTCGAGCATAATCATCGTTCTACATGACATTCTACATCATTTATCTTCGTTCGACATGGCGATTATGTAATCTCTAATGTTTTAGAGATTATATATTCTTGTTCTAACGGTAAATCAAATGAGTTTGATATCATATTAACTCATTAAATCCATGATTACATCTGAAGAAAATATATATGTATATATGTTTTCATAAAGATTGTAATTAAAAATTCTTTTGTACAAACTGTTAATGGTAAAAATATTTTAACGGGTAGGTAATACTCGAGGAATATTTAGATTTCACATTAATAAGTTACACTATACATTCTTCGAATCAGATTTAACAGACATTTACTATCCTACTTATATCCACAGATATACGTATCCGTTCACCACAGAATAACCATTTTCATTCAATTTCATATTTAAATTTTGACTTATCAGAATCCAACAAGTGGCATAATGAAGAAAACATTTGACAAAATAAAATTTGTTAGAAACAAACAAATTAACTATGAGAAATTTTGTTAAGAAACCACGCTAACAAAATCCTAGCTAAGTGTTCCTAGCTAACTGTTAATTCCTTATTACATTTGTAATTTTAATTCTCGCAATTTTAATTATCGTCATTTAATTTCTGTTATTTATTTTACGCACTTTATTTATCGTCATTTAAATACTTTCATTTATGCATTTTAAATATCGGGACACGTATACAATGTTTTGACATATCATATCGACGTCATCTATATATATTATTTGGAATAACCATAGACACTCTATATGCGGTAATGTTCGAGTTAGCTATACAGGGTTGAGGTTGATTTCAAAATAATATATATACCTTGAGTTGTGATCGAGTCTGAGACATGTATACAATGGGTCACGATACGTATTGATTCGAATATTATATATTAAACTATATATGAATTATTAAACTCCTAACTGTGGACTACTAACATTGGACAATTAAAATGAATTAAAATATTGATTATAACATATGAAACTAAACAATTCTTCAAGTTTGCCACTTGATTTCATCTTAAACCTCATTTGTATTTCGATGATTACAATCAGCGTTCAAACCTTTCATGATTCTTGAAAACACCTCAATCGAGAAGATGAACCAACCGCACTCCATCCACAGAAGAAAAGATTGATGCATATAGTTATGCACATGAAAATACTCGGAACCTGAGTAAACATTTAACACGTATCTGTGCTAGCTCCTTTGGCATTGTTATTACCGAAAATAACATTGAAATTCTTTTTCAAATTAGCCAATTTTGTCACAGCTCCAAAAATCAACTTCAATTTTTCATTCGAATAAACCTTATTATAATGATTACCCCTTCATCATCGTTACCGGAAAACCGTTTATATCCCACCACATTAGCAGTAAACTTACCAACAACTTTGTTGACCTTTGACTTTCCTAAGAATCATTACATTTATCGAAACCCTACCATATACTCATCCACGTCTTATAACGAGAATTACCATACCAATTACCGGGAATCAGCAATCAGTACTTTGAAAACTCGCAGCATATCTACATCAACAGTTATATGTATAACATTTATCTCTTAGAATTATGATCTTCCATTCTGAAATTCTGAAAAGCACCTAGTCTACGAATCAATACTCGAAATGTTGAAGATGCTGATGAAGCAGAAAAAATTGTAAACGACCTTAATGGTCGAAAGTTTGATGATAAAGAATAGTATGTTGGCAAAGCTCAGAAAAGTTGGAACTTGGAAAACGAATTGAACAAACTATGAAGGAGGCTATGGACAAATCACAAAGACTAAACCTGCCTTCCAAGAATCCAAATGATTCAGTATCTGCTAAAGTTATTAACGAATACTTTGCTCCTGACTCTAAACCTTTACGAACAAATCTTCATCATCATCCATCGATATTAGAAATTCTAAGATATCATCGTATCTTTCATTATAAATATCCTCGATATTTCTAAAGATATTTTCATAGCTATTCTTATCTAAAATCATTTATCACTTCGCTATATCAGTGTTACATCAGAAAGGAAATTATTTTAGTTTCTAAAAATCTGAAAAGTTCGAATTTAAAATTTGAATGTTTTTGAAGTAGTGTTGGGAACTGAAGCATGAGTTAGTATAATATAATGACACTTGATCAATGTGATTATATTACAGTAAGTAATGCTGAGTTTCTAATAGAATGTGATGATTCACAGACCCTAACGTCATCATGTGCCATGTCACACGACTCTCACATTCTACCAAATCTTTAAACATATCAAGAACATATTTTCTTGATAGTTCTATCTTTTCTCTTGGATTCTGGTAATTTAACCAATTAAGATCGTACTATTGCAATCTCTCTCTTAGAACATTAGTTATGTTCATTCGAAACTTCATACCTATGAATTCTGGACCATTATTAGCTTGACTTAAAGTCAGGAAGAGAAAACAAAAGTATAAAATTCCGGAAATCAACTATGACTACGTCACCGATTAAGTCGAATCTGCATTTATTCATTTCATTCTTTTATGATAGCTTCATTCGTACGCTTCGAGTGATTAAATCGTTTTATCTATATTATTCAATAGTGATAAAACTTTATTTATCAACTCGTATACGTTATGAAAACATACTTATTGGTAGCTATGATGATCCCAATCAAATTTCGGGACGAAATTTCTTTAACGGGTAGGTACTGTGACGACCCGAAAATTTCCGATCAAATTTAAACTTTAATCTTAATATGATTTCGACACGATAAGCAAAGACTGATAGACTGAGTCTTAAAATTTTTGAACTGTTTTAATATAATCATTTACCCTTAGACTATTTTCGATGATTCACGAACCTTTAATTGTAAATAGAAAAGTATATATAAATAAATTATATGTGTAAATAATGATATATTATAAATATAACTATTGTGTGATTTAGATATTATGAAAAATAACCTAAGATGATTTAAAATTATTATTTAAAACTTTTTTGTTAATTATAGAGAGTATATTGAATGTAAATGATTTTGAACCTAATTTATCAACGTTAACAAAGTATTAAATGTATACTTTAGGTTTATTAGCTCCAATATATATGATTAATGTATATAAAGTTTGTTATTTAAAACATAATTATATATAGTATATATATTTAAGAAATCTGTACTTAATTATTAATATGTGTATATTAATACATACAAAAATATATAAAATTTAATACCTAATATAAGTTATAATAGAATGTGTTATATGATATTACATAATAAATAAAATAATGAAAGTTAAAATATAGTTGTTATATTATCATTAGTACTTTCATTATTAATACTAATATCAACATCAATATTAGTTTTATGTATATATTATAATTGTAATTTGAATATTATCAGTTATTATTATTGTTATTATTAAGTATTAATATTATAAATATTATTAGTATTATTAGTATTATTATTACATATTATTATTACCATTACCGTTAAGAATTATTATAATTATAAATTATTATTCTGATCATTAGTATTATTTTTACTATCATTATATTTATTATTATCAAGTATTAATATTATTGCTATTATTTTCATTTTTATTACTATTTTTATTTTTATCATTAATTTTATTATTAATAGTGTTATATTTAATATTAGTAATTAAAATCAATATTAATATAATTATAATTATTAATTAATAGTAGTATTTATATAAAAAAATACGTATGTGCAAATTAGGGAGTATTGAATCAGTTTCACATTGCTATCATCCTATTTTTAATTTCCAAAACTCGTACAAATCATAATCCAATCAAGGGGATAATCCAAGAATCTGTTAGCAATTGTTATCGACTTTTATTTTTATATTTTTTTTATGGACGAACGAATATATCTGTTGAATTCACTTGGACTATAAAATCAATCAAATGGTCAGTAATATGAATTACTACAATCAGTTCTCTCATTCTTAATATCCATTATCAATTTAAACTGCAAGCATCGAGTGAATTAAATAAGAACCGAGTGAAACCAGTCTGCTTACTCTGTTCGTTCAAATTTAAATCAAAAACTCCAAATTGAATCTTTCTTCAAAATCTAATAATGCAGAAAGGTTAGGAATCTTGTATTTAAACTATCTGCAAAAACTCAATTTCCAATTCTTTATATTGATCACGAATTTGATAGTCAAAGTTTCAGAATTAAAATGTCAACAAGTGTTTTTGGATCAAATTCGAGTTCGTGTTTCTGTTTTAGGATCAATTGAGGTTTTAAAAAGTTTCTAGGAGTGATTTAGGACACATTTCATGAAGAAATCGAGATCTAAAACGGTCTTAATTTAAAACCACGATTTGAGTTCTTGAGTTCATAACGGGTTCTGCTGTTATTAATTTTTTTAAAAATTCCTTTCTGTAATCAAGAACACCACTCCAAGTCGTATCTATTTTTATAAAAACACCTAAAACCAACAATTTATTCGTGGTTATGATTGTTACGAGCTCTGGTCGATTGGTCTGTGAAGAAGAAGGAGAATAAGGAAACAGATGATAAACGGGTTGAATATATGTGTAATCTAAATAATAACAGATAAGTAGGCTAGCTCAGCTGGTCAAGAGTGTTTGGGTTAGACGAGTGGTCGTGGGTTCGAGTTCCAGCTCTAGCGGTTTATTTCTTTTTAAGCCTTTAAAGGTAGTTTTCATATTTATATTTTTATTTATTATTATTATTATTATTATTATTATTATTATTATTATTATTATTATTATTATTATTATTATTATTGTCATTAATTATTGTTATTATTATTATGTTAACATAAGGACTATGATTAATATTACTATTATTTTTGTTATTAAGTAATATCAATAAGTATTATTAGTGTTATTATTAGTAGTATTAATATTGATATATGTATTATTATGATTAGGATTATTATTATTGTTAGTATGAAAATATTACAAACTAGTATCATTAAATATTAGTATTATCATTGTATTTACAATTGATATTATCATTACTATCATTATTAATATGATAAGTGTTGTTATTAATATTACAAATATTATTATTAAAGTGATTATTATTATCAATACGATTATTATTGTTATTATGGCTAAATTAATTATTAGTATTACTATAATAATGTAATTACATATTATTATCATTAAAATGAGTATTATTATCATAACTAAAATTATTAGTATCATCATTAATATTAATATTAATATTAAGATTATTATTATTATTACCACTAATATGATTATAAATATTATTATCATGAGTATTATTATTATGTAATTACTAAAATCATTATCATAACTATCATTAACAGTAAAATTAATATTTTTTCAGTTATTATTAATATCATTATTATTATCATTAATAGAATTAGTAATATTAATATCTTTATTAGTAATATTAAGTATTATAATTATCAATTTTACCAATATTAATATCATTTTAGTATTAATATAACTATTAATTTATTTTACAAACAAATGATATATATTTAATACATATAACAAAATAAAATTTATATTTTTATACAAAACGAATATATGAAACATATATATATTATGATACAACTAATAAATTTATATATATATTTGTTCGATTACAAGTACGCGTGTTAATATATATACAAATGGTATAGGTTCATGAATCCGAGGCCAACCCTGCATTGTTCAGTTTCGTCATATGTATTTTTACTACAAAATACAGTATTGTGAGTTCATTTGATTCCCTTTTACTCTTTACATTTTTGGGACTGAGAATACATGCGCTGTTTTTATAACTGCTTTATTAAATGCTTTTGAAATATATTTTTGAACTGAGAATACATGAAATGCTTTTATAAATGTTTGACGCGATATGACATAAGCAAAACATTCCTCGAATGAATTATTATGCAGACAGAAGTTGTGTGGATTATTATTGAATTTAGTTGGACATTATAATTGCCGCTAATTGTGGTGAATATTTTCCCCTGATTATTATTGCTTGGTAACCTAAGAATTAGAATCGGGTATGGCCCTAATTCAAGCGAATCCTAAAGGTAGCTACCGGGTTTAACACCCTCACCCAGAATGTTCACTAGACGGAAGAGCTAGTGGGTGTGGTGTTTAGTACTTCGAAGTTTATATATTATACAGATGAGATGTTCTGTTTTGGGGATATTATTGATGCGCATTATATGTTAAGGTCGGTTACCATGTTGAGCTATAAAATTGAAATGAATGTTATGTATTGAGAGAATGATTTTTATACACAGGTTATGTGTATTAGTTTTGTGCACGAGATATGTGCACGATTATTGAAAATTGCGAGGCAACCTACGGGGGAAAAAAGGATACGAACCTACTCTGCTAAGCATTATGAAAAATGGTTTCGTACAAGAGATAGGTGTACTGTATTTGAATCTTGTGGTCTATCAAAATGATGAATTTTATTGTTTACGATAAACGAACTCACCAACCTTTTGGTTGACACTTTAAAGCATGTTTATTCTCATGTATGAAAGAAATCTTCCTCTGTGCATTTGCTCATTTTAGAGATATTACTTGGAGTCATTCATGACATATTTCAAAAGACGTTGCATTCGAGTCGTTGAGTTCATCAAGATTATTATTAAGTCAATTATAGTTGGATGTATTATGAAATGGTATGCATATCGTCAACTTTCGATGTAAGGAAAGTTTGTCTTTTCAAAACGAATGCAATGTTTGTAAAATGTATCATATAGAGGTCAAGTACCTCGCGATGAAATCAACTATTGTGATCGTTTATAATCGATATGAATGGGTCATTTCATAATACATTCAAGAGGAATCAAACACTTAATGCATATAGTAATTGTATAGGATGTTGGGTATCTTTTGTAGGTGTTTAATGGAGTAAAAAGGCCAAAAGAATCAAGTTCAAATGGATTCAAATGGTTATACAACGGATAGGTGAAAGTGACCAGTCAACGGGCAGTCGACCCACAGTCGACCGTGACCTGAGCCGTGGCAACGACAATAATTTTATCTCTCTATAAATAGAAAAACTTGGAGAGCTTTAGAATTTGACCCTCTTGCATGCTTCAACTCTAATAGATCATAGAATCACAGGACCTTCATTCATATATGTTTGTGATTAGCAAGAGAGATTCTATAATCTCATAGATTGTAGAATTAATGTAAACTTAGTTTCAAATTATTATCTTTGTGAGTTTACTTAGTGTGATATTATCCTTGGAGTTCTCTTAGGAATATCATCACTAAAGAGAGTATGTTGTACTTTGTAATAGAAGCATTAACTAACTTAGTGATCATCTTCCTTAAAAGGAATTAGGAGGGTGATTAATTCTATTGAGAATTAATACTTGTCCAAGGTGAAGACAAATTGATCTAAGTTAGAATTAATCTTTCAAAGGGATAGAAAGATTAGATGTGTTGTCTATTAGGCGTACACGATTTGTAATTTAGATCTCTACCGGGTTTGGAGAAAAGGTGTAGTAAAGCTATCTCTCGATAAGAAGTATCGAGGAGTGGATTAAGGTGGAATTCTCTTTACTTTACTATAAATCCTTGTGTTTATGCTCTTTACTTTACTTTCAATATTGTTTTAAATATAAACACTATACACATTGAGTTTGAGTTGATTAAGTTGATCAAAGTTGATTAAATCTAGTAAATCATCGAAAATGTTTAAAAACGTATTAAGTAACTACCCCCTCTAGTTACTTACATATTCTTTTTCTAAATATTTATTGTCGAGTTTGTGAGCAAGGCTTGATTTTGCACAGTCTTAAGGTATATTTCTTACCCTTTGGGGTTCATCCGTTTTCATAAATGGTGTATATATGTGCTACTTATTGAAGTGAAGTTACACTTTCAAATTGATCAATACCTCTATTATGGATATTTACCAATAACAAATGAAACAAATGACCACATTAACTGTTAAGGGGTGCTTAAGTTTCTGCATTCAAATATGAACATCATTACTAAATGCTTCTGTTATAGTAGTTGCTATATAGTTGTCACATTCATTCCAGCTCTTCTGAAGTTAACAGATGCTTCGAAATTGCTACATACATATATATACACATACACATATGTATACACATTAACTTCATCCTGTTGACTCTATACATCTACTTTTATGTGCTATTGTTGGTTTTTGGATTGCAGAGTTTGTCCCAGTTCGCACCCAAAGTTCAGGAGGTCAGACTTCGCACTTCACTGACTTCTCTGTCGCTCTTCAACCTGCAGGTAAATTGGTACATATTTCATAATTTAATAGATTGTTGATTGTCTATTGTTTCAGCGTGTACGAGTTGTAGTGTATGTACAAAAGTTATCATTTCATTGTATTGTTCTCCATAATCTGAACAACAACTTAACATGATGTTTTTTTTATACATGGTAGTTAATTGAATGACTGATGAATTTTCAAATTTTTCAAATAAGCATACTGTATATGTTTTACACTTATTACTGCACAAAACATTTAAGGACACACAATTTGTCTTTTAAAGAACTCTCAAATCTATACAAAATTATAACCAGCCTACTAACTAGGTTATTTCACACACCACAGTCATTGGAGAACTCTATCTGAAATATCGGGAACACATTACTACTTCAATCCAGATATCCAAGAATTCCAACAATACCTACCACGGTAAGTATACTACCCTCGTAATCAACTTTATCTATTTTAGCTAAATGTACGTCATACATGATTCGAAGCATATTATCTGTAAATAAAATCGGCTGATGATTCACCTTGACTGTAATTGTACAAAATATAACACATGTATAAGGCAAAGTTTGAAGAAAGCCACTGCTACAACTAGACCACAGGCGCTGCTGCGATCCAGAACAAGAAAAAGTAAAAAGTCAACACACACTTGCCGAACTGATGTAACGCAATCCAGCAACATACAAGGTACAATAACAATACATTAGTAAATCAAAACTCACAAATACAGGGTCTTCTGATGACGTGCGAAGGCACAATCGAAAATATACAAACAGACGAAGAATGGTTCTATTACAAATGCCCAACGTGTAAAAAAAGCAGAAAGGAAGTTCGCCTTACTTAGAATGTCCAGACCACGACACCAAAGGACAATACATAGGTATATCTTATAACATTACACGTACTACAAACCCACAAATACCCGGTTCTAACAAATAATAAATGACTAACATAGTTATAACTTCAAGGCAACATTTTACGACGTATCAACAACAAAAATGCTCATATTTTCTCCGACGACGCAGTCAAATTGGTTAGCGTGAGCTGCAAAACTCTGGTCACTGCAATGGGATACAACAACGCAAAAGAGATACCACCCCATATCAAACAGCTTGAAGGTGCACACCACATATTCCAATTTACTGCTGGAAAAAGTAACATGACAACCAGATTTCGTATATTTCACCCACTTTTGACACCAACATAAGCGACTTCATCTAAACAACACCAACTACAAACACCAGAAAAAACAAACACATGAGGTTAGACTCACACTAATTAAATTTGTAAAGAAATTGAATTTGTAAGTAACTAGAGGGGGTGAATAGTTACTTAATGGTTTCTTTAAACTTTTTCGATATATTTGAAAATCAAATCATAAGTTTCAAGTGTGGAAGCGTTTGTGTTTGTTAATGCAGGTATGTAAAGAATGTAAAGTGCACAAACACAAGGATTTATAGTGGTTCGGGTGGATGTTAACTAATCCACCTTAATCCACTCCCTGATTCACTAATCGGGAGTTAGCTTCACTAAGAATTTCTCTAAACTCAGCGGAGATCCGTTTACACCAAATGATCTTCAATAAGCCACACCAACACTACTCCTATATCACACTCGTCTTCACCTTGGACAAGCATCAATTTCTCAATGGAAATATGAACAACTTTCTAGTTCCCTTTAAGGAAAAAGGATCACTAGATAAGATGATGTTCTCATCACAAGATCAATTCTACTAACTCAATCTCTCCTAGTTCTTCAATAGGCATACTAACCTTACTTAGATCAAACTTGTCTTCACCTTGGACAAGTATTAATTCCCAATGGTATTAATCGACTTCCTAAATCCCTTCAAGGAAGTTGAATTACTAAGTAAGATGGTGTTTTCTATCACAAGAACTATTTAACTTCCTTGACCCCCTAAGGAAGTATCTTATAAAGTAAACTTGAAGATACAAATGATAAGCATAAGGTTTACAATGTAATTCTACTTAATGCAATTGAATCTCTCTTTCTCTCTTATAATCTCTCCATAGATATGTACTTGACGCTTGGGAGATTAGTTGATATGACTTTGAAAGTATGTTGGAAAGAGGTAATCTTCTAGTTTGACAAAGTTGTTTATTTATATTCCAAGAAAATCTTGACAGACAAAACTGCGGTCGTTCCACGGTCGACCGTAGAGTAATCGCGGAGCCTTCTGTCAGCTTTTCAACATATCCTTTGGAGCTACTTTTTCTTTGAATTTTCGGCTTCTTTACCCAATATAGAGCCTTCAAAAGATGCTTAATACACCTGAAAGTCCTTGACCTTCATCTTATACTTTGGATGCATTCATTGAAGTGGACATGAGCTTGTAAAAGAGGAAAGTCACAAAGCCCTTCTTTTGTGTCATTGATTTCCCATTATGGAAAATGTAAAAAAAAAAAAAATTTTGCCTCGACAACCCATAACACTCCAAACATTATATCCCATATCTTAAACAATTTGTCAATACTTTGATGGATGTATCTTGCCTCATTGGTTGCTTGCAACAAGTCAAATGAGACTTATTTGAATATTGTAAAGACTCTTTGGGAGTTGCATTTATCCTTTGACAAACCACAACAATCCAAACACCATATCCCATGTATTCAAACTATTTGTCAACATTTGATTGCAAGTATATGCATTCATTGTTTACTTGCAAACTTCCAAATAAGACCCATTTGATTTACATAAAGACTTTTGGGAGTTTACACTGAACTCTTATTAAGCATGCAAGTAATGCTTAATGGTTAATCAAGTGGAGAGCATCTCTTTAGTTGGGACTTTAATGACCATCCTAATCATGTCTATATTTTAATTTAGATTTAAAAAGATGACATTGAAAAAGAACTTTTAGCAATACATATTTGTTTAACATTAATCACAAGCTAAAAGTGTCATTAGGACGTCATTAAGTATGATTAACCAAGATTAGTGTTTCTGTGACAAAACTCATTTGGATAAGAAGGATGCAACTATTCTATGCATGTTGAAATAAATTTTGTAAATTATAGATATCCCTGAAGTATTCAAACAGTTTTTGATCAAAAATTCGGACAGAGAAAACTGCGGTCGACCTACGGCTGACCGTGAAGTCGACCGTGCACCTTGTTCCTTAGAACCAAGGTACAGGGCATCCACGGTCTGATATGCGGTCGACCGTAGACCCAGCCGTGCTCTTCCAGTGTTTTCAAATGACTCTTTTGACTTGTCCATTTTTGTATTGGTCGTTTGCTAGAGATTGTGTAGGTTTGTGAACTTGTGTTGTTCTATACGTTGTTTAAGCACATAAGACTTGGTGTCATCATCAAAATAAAGTGGTTAACATTTGAATATTATCATTGAATCATTAATCAACATAATTATTTTTTAAAGAATTATAAATGTAAGTTATAGTAGAGTTTTTAGAGCAAAAGTGTGAAAAGGTTCCAATACCTTAATCAAGTTAGCTGACTTGATTCATTGCATTGTTCTTTAAATAATACCTGAACTGAATTTGAATCGGTTAATTTATAAACTAAAGTACGGAGTAATAGATTTGCTAAATGCATATTTGAATATGGTGGTTTTCACATATCGGAACTTGATCATCAGTGAATTTGTTGATGTTATCTTAAACAAACTAAGATAAACAATGTACTAACACTATATTACTGCAACTACAGCTGCATCACAGGCAACATCCATCCAAGGTTGGAGAATTCGGATCTCGGGGAGATCTCGTTTGGACTTTTTAGGGAGATCTTGGTATCTCGGAATAATCTCGGGGAGATCTCGGACGTTGACTTACGTTGACTTTATAGTTTTTTTAATAAAAATATACACAAAAACATAAATATATGTATATTTATATACGTTTTTTACGAGATTTTACAAAAATATTCGAGAAATTAGCGAGAAAATCTTAGAAATCACGAATTTTACAAGAAAATCTTACAAATTAGCAAGAAAATCCGAGACATCGTGGCTTTGACTAAGTTTGACCCCGTTGACCGAGAAATCTCGGGAGATGAACATCCCGTCTCGGTTGCCTTCTAAAATCGAGATCTCGGGGGAGATCTCGGAGAGATCTCGGGAGATTTACAACACTGCATCCATCACTACCATCACCACACCTCAACCACCAACCCCCCAACAAAAAACAGGAATCGAAAGAAGCACAACTACCAAAAGAGCACTCTACCACAGAGGCGGAGAAAAGGAAAGACTTGGTAGTAATTCAACAACCATGTCTATAATAAAATAAGTTATCTAATAGTCGTAGCCTTTTTGCTCATGTATATAAGTAGCTCTATCTAGTAACCAAACGTAATAACCTATTGTTGACACTATAAGATAATATTAGGAATCGAATAATGCTAGCTACGTAAAAAGTAAAAATGGCCAAACGTAACCCGCCATTTCACTCAAAATATGCCACCGCAACGCTCGGCCTTTGCCACTGCAATTTTTTTTTTTTTTTGAAAAATATATTATTATAAATAAATAAAAAAGTAGATTCCATGATTTAGGGTGTTACCTAAGGTTCTTTTAATCATTGCTAGTTTTTACTATAATTTGAAGTGTGTTATAATTCAGTAGGCTTATAACTACCTTTAATGGTTATGAGAACAAAGAGAGAAAAAGAGAGAAGAAGGAGAGAAGAAATTTTGATATTGATATTTCAAGAGAAATGGTGCACCTTAAATGGTTACCATACATGTCTATTTATAGTATAAAATATTACTATGCAAGAAATATAATAATAATAAAATTAACATCCAATCTAGATATTTTATAACACAATCTAGATATTTTATAACACTCCCCCTTGGATGATAATTTTATTAGAGAATAACTAGTATTGCCTCGTTAAAAAACCTTGCTAAAGAAAACTCATTGGGATAAAACTTTAGCTAAGGGAAAAAGAGTGCAGCATAAAGTTGACTCCCCCTCAAGTAGGCAACGCCTGAGTTGTTACATCTTCTGAACATGCCTCATGCCAATATTATGAACGTGTGTTCTGAAAATAGCAGTTAGCAGTGCTTTGGTATAAAGATCAGCAGAGTTGTTGATTGAACGTATCTCATTTTAATCTAGTTGTCTTTTACGATATCTTGAGTATATGAGAAAAATCTGAGGTTTTTATCTGAAACTGTATCATCTAAATCTTTTATGTACAAGTTTGGCCCTCGTGATTTGTCTACAGTCTCCTTCATGGTTTGTTCAAACCGTTGTTTCAGTTCCTATTCTCTTTCAGTCTTTTTCTGAGCCTTACCAATATACCATTCTTTTCCATCAAACTTATGACCGTTAAGACCGTTTATAGCTTTAGCGCCTCGTCAGCATTTATGTTTTGTTCTGTCATTTTTGATACTCTTCTTTCATTTGTATTATGTAAGCTGTATTATCTTCATAGATAGTTGTTACGCTTTTATAGCGTTCTAGTCCACAAGAATCAATAATGATTTGTATCATTGATCTTAACTAAAATCATTCCCGAGTAGCTTCATGTAATGCAATCACTTCGGCATTATTTGATGATGTTGCAACAAGTGTTTGTTTTGAGAACGTCATGATATTGCGGTGCCTCCATTTAGGAATACATATCCAGTTTGAGATTTAGCTTTATGTAGATCGGATAAATAATCTGCATCTGTATAACCAAACAAATCTTGTTTCGAGTTGTTAGAATAAAATAATTATAAATCAGTAGTTCCCCGAAGGTATCAAACTATTTGTTTGATCCCATTCCAATGTCTTTTGGTAGGGGCTGAGCTGAACCTTGTCAACAAATTAACTGCAAAAGAAATGTCAGATCTTGTATAATCTATAAGATATATAAGAACCTCAATTGCACTAAAATATAGAACTTCCGATCTGTTAAAATTTTCATGATCTTTGCAGGGATGAAATAGATCAGTGTCAATATTGAGTGATCTAACAACAATGAGTTTGTCTTTAAAAAAAATGTTTTAAAATCTTTTCGGTATAAGTTGTTTGATGTACAAGTAAACCATTAGGCATATGCTCAATTTGCAATCCAAGGTAATACTTGGTTTTTTCAAGATCTTTCATTTCAAAATAATTCTTTAGAAGTTGAATGATTTCATAGATCTCTTTATTTGTTCATATGATGTTAAGAACATTGACATAAACAACTACGATCTCATATCCGAACATTGTTTTTATAAAACATACGTGCAAAATAAGTTTATATTTATACCCTTTTTTTTTATCAAGTAGTCATTTAATCGGTTATACCACATACGTCCCGTTTGTATAAACCCACTTAGAAATCTTTGTGATTTAATGGAATATATTCCGTTGGGTTTTACATTAGATGCTTATGATACCTTAACCCTTTAGGTATATTCATATATATCACTATTAAGTGATCCATACAGATAAGTAGTAACAACATTCATGAGATGCATTTAAATAACTACCAGGTTGATTAAGTATCTAATAAGTAATTGTATCCATTACAGGAGGATAATTTTTCCTCCTAATTCATTTCTGGTCTTTGTGGGAAATATTGAGTTACAAGTCTAGTTTTGCCTTGTAACTTCATTTGCACATTTCTTTTCGGATAAAAATTCATTTGTATCCCATACGTTTCACATCTTTAAAAGTGATAACGATTGATCCGAAAACTTTTCTTTTATCGAGCGATTCTAATTCAGCTCTTATTGTTCCTTTCCATTGAGCTCAATCATGTCCATTTTGTATATTCAATGACAGATTTTAGTTCCAGATCATCATCTTTATTCATGATGTCATTGTAACATTATATGAAAATATCTCATAGAGATTTTAGTTTCATTTCGGTTCCATAATATTGCATAATTTATCGCAATTTTAGTATTTACATTTATCAATATCCTCTGCAGAAGGAATATTGATTTGTGGTTCTTCTTGAACACTTTCTCTTACCTCATTATCAGCTGATTTTCTTTTTCGAGGATTTTTATCTTCGGAACCAATTGATCTTCCACATTTGATGCGTGGCAAAGACTCAACAGTGACATTATTGCCAGCTTTTGGAATTTCAGTTCGAGCTGGAGCATTTATCGCTGGTATATATGATTTAGTCACTTTTTTATATCTGTAAATGCATAAAGTAATTAATTTGCAAGTTCTTGCATATGCATTATTTTTGAACTTTCGTTTCACATTTTTTTGTGCGAGTTCAATATACCTTAATTGATGTTCACATCATGAAGCATCATTTTATTTTTTATTTTTATTTCTCCCCCTAATCTAGGGAACAATGTTTTATTAAAATGACAATCAGCAAAACGTGCTGTAAAAACATCACCCATCATGGGTTCAATATATCTTATGATTGAAGATGTTTTATATCCAAAATATATTATCATCTTTCTTTGAAGAACCATTTTATTGTGTTGTGGTGATACAATTGGAACATACACTGCACAACCAATGTTTTAAGGTAGAAAATATTTGGCTCTTGGCCAAAATCAAGTATTAAGTGAAAATATTTACGACTTCCACATGGTATAATGCGAATTAATGTCGCAGCATGTAAATTTACATGTCCACATATAAATATTGAGAGATTTGTACTCATTATCAATTGTCTAGTTATTAGCTGTAAGCGTTTATCTATTGATTCAGCTAAACCAATTTTGTGTATGCACATGAGCAACTGGATGTTCAACAACAATCCCTGTAGATATATAATGATCATTAAATGCTTGAGATGTTAACTCACCAGCATTATCAAGTCTCATCCTTTTAATGGTGTAATCAGAATAATGTGTTCTCAATTTAATAATTTGTGCAAGAAACTTTGCAAATGCCATATTACGGCTTGATAACATACAAATATGAGACCATCCGCTAGATGCGTCTATTAGAACCATGAAATATCAAAATGGTTCACATGATGGATGAATTGGTTCATATATCTTACCTTGAATTCTTTCAAGAAACATTTGTGATTCTTTTTCACAATATACTTTTCATTAATCACCATATGTGCTTTCCATTAATCACCATATGTGGTTTTTTTTTTTTTTTTTTTATTTATAAATCACCATGTGTTTTTTTTTATCATATATCCTTTTCATCATATACGCTTTTAATCATATGCGCTGTGTTTTTCACCATATGCGCTTTTAATCATATGCGATTTTCATCATATGCGTTGTGCTTTTCATCATATTCGCTTTTTATCATATGCGCTTATCATATGCGATGCGCTTTTTATCATATACGCTTTTTTATGTGAATAGTAAATTAATTAATTTCGTTTTACTATTCATATGAATTAATTTAGATTTACTATTTTGTTAATTGAGTAATATATATATACATCATATACTTGTGACTCCGAAGGCTCAAATGAATTTGACCATATAGTTATACGTTGTACCTTGCACATTAATTTTCAGTAGAAGCTTTAAATGCACTTTTTTTTTAATCACCAAATACCACAAACACTTTGTTTGCGTTTGTTCATAGTCATCAATGAAAACCATTTTCTTTAATTTTATTTTATACAATAAAATTAACGCATCATTATTCTTTTCAAAAACAATAATCTATTGTTATTGTTCACTTGTGCCATGTTTAACAACAAAAGTCAATAAACCCTGTCTTGTTTGTTGTGGCAACCAAAAACAACCTTTGCTTTTGTTACCGAGAATCCAAGACCAAAAAAACAATTAATTTTTAATTAATCTTTTATCAAAACCATAAATGATTTTATTGATCTACGTTGATATGGCCATAAAGAATTGACGGCTGACCTACTTTTGTAAGTGTATTTCGGCTATCATCCCGAAAACGCACAACGACCTTTTTTTTTTTTTTTTTGAACTATTTGTTTCATATCTAGCTTAGGCAATTATTGTGAACATTTGGTCCCTATAAGAGCATTTATTTTTTAGACTTTTAGTTGATTTGTACTTGTCACAATTAGGGATAGCACCCGCGGGTCGTGGATGCGGATCCATCGGATCCATCACCCGTACCCGCGGATTTTTTTTTTTTTAAGAGACATCCAATTGAACCCTTGTTCGTTGAAACAATTTGACTATATTTTTACTCCTCATTATTAAACGGGCCATTTTGATGCACACTCTTAAAAAAATAATTTATTTTTTAAGTTTTATTATTCAACCTCCTTTTTTCAACGGTCACGTTTTTAACAAAACATTTGACAAGTTTGGAAAAAGTTTTTTATTGATTATCATCAAAAGTTTTCTATTGTCACTCTACTGGATGGAATTATGGCATACAACCAAAATTGCAACCCAACACTACATAAGAACAAAAAGGTTGTTTTTTAATTAACATATGTATATGTGTTAAACTCGGAATAATAATAACTTATTTTAGAAAATTAACATAAGACATGTTGAAACATTTTTGTCATATTTAGCTCATCAAGTCTAATACTTATCATTGATAGATTTTATCACGTCTAGGAGATGTTTACTTTTTTCTTGTATTAAGTCCTACTTTCATTTACCTTTGTTTGGAAAAAAGTTTTTTTTTTTTTACTTTGCTTTCCCCCTTTCTGTAAAACTCATTTAAACACTTTCTTTGTTTTTTTTTTTTTAAAAACTTCCTTTTTTTTACGTTACCCGTAAATTATAAATATATAAAAAAAAACTTTTTGTTTAAATTTTTTTTTTCTAGTTTTTAAAAGGCCACTTGACCAATTTTTTAATTCTTTCACAACACCTGATATCGTGATCGTGACCTTTCACCAAAGCAAGAGATATTCTTGATAAACTAAACACGGACTCGTGTTTGAAATTGTCGGCCACAAAAAAATTCATTTGATAAAAGTATATATTTTTTTAGTTATAGAAGGAGAACACTTCATTTTCAATACTTCATTTTTGACAAAAAACTATTCCATTTTACCATCCCTTTTTTTTCTTACTTTAACTTTTAAGATATACTTTTAATAAAAATACAAACTACTTTTTCTTATTTTAACTTTTAAGATTTACTTTTAATAAAAATACAAACTACTTTTTGTATTTTAACTTTTAAGATTTACTTTTAATAAAAGTACAAACTACTTTTTCTTATTTTAACTTTTAAGATTTACTTTTAATAAAAATACAAACTATTTTTTTATTTTAACTTTTAAAATTATAAATTTAAGAATAAACATTAGTATGCATGAAATAAATAATGATTAATTGCATAAGTAATCATAAATGTTAGATAACATATAAAGACCCCGTCGTATTCGTATTGATCGGAATTAATCTCGACCCATGGTACCGAGTTGTCAAATGACGTGTTGCGTACATAAAGTACCGTGTTGTCAAATGACGTGTTGCGTACAATCATGAGGTCTTATTAACATAAATATAAATGTTAGTGAAGTTAATAAGAGTTAGATTACAGAAAATATAATTCAGGTGGTATAACCGACCATATATAACTTAAATAACATAAATATAAATGTTAGTGAAGTTAGTAAAAGTTAGATTACAGAAATATAATTCAGGTGGTATAACCGACCATATATAACTTAAATAACATAAATATAAATGTTAGTGAAGTTAGTAAAAGTTAGATTACAGAAATATAATTCAGGTGGTATAACCGACCATATATAACTTAAATAACATAAATATAAATGTTAGTAGTCCAAAATTTGATATATTCGAGTCTGAAAATTATTAATAATTTCATACCTTGATTAGTGATTCGTGATCGTTTGAGATATCTTTTAATTACACTAAGCTTTTCGTGCTGATAACGTGTTATAATTCAGTAGGCTTATAACTACCTTTAATGGTTATAAGAACAAAGAGAGAAAAAGAGAGAAGAAGGAGAGAAGAAATTTTGATATTGATATTTCAAGAGAAATGGTGCACCTTAAATGGTTACCATACATGTCTATTTATAGTATAAAATATTACTATGCAAGAAATATAATAATAATAAAATTAACATCCAATCTAGATATTTTATAACACAATCTAGATATTTTATAACAAAGTGCTTTTTTTTCGTTGGTATCATAATATATTAATTTTTCAATTTTGGGATCTCAAGGCATATCAAAGTATGGTGCTACCTTGGGTCATTATTTATAATCAAGGGGTATATGGGCTGGCCTCACATCGAGTTACATCAAATTAATGAGTGTGTTTGTTATATACAGAGTAATAAAATTATACGATTATGCACATGTTTAATATGCATATGCATATGCATATATGCATATGCATATGCATATGTTTAATATTTAATATGCATATTCTCCCAATTTTACTCAAA
Source organism: Rutidosis leptorrhynchoides (assembly GCF_046630445.1). NCBI lineage: Eukaryota > Viridiplantae > Streptophyta > Magnoliopsida > Asterales > Asteraceae > Rutidosis > Rutidosis leptorrhynchoides. Next base: position 75,477,352 of record NC_092338.1, on the reverse strand, counting down.
ATATATATAATAATAATAATTCGTATTCTCCCAATTTTAATATGTATATATTCTCCTAATTTTGCTCAATAATAATAATAATAACTAGTCCGGAGCGGCCCGCGCGTTGCGTCGGGGGCTTTCGGGTTGCGTATTCATATTTAACGTAGTATTGTGTATTTACAGAGGGAAACACGGCCCATGTGTTGAGCGCCGTTTTAGATGTCGTTGTGTTAAGCGTTTTTTGAAAAGTATCTGTTTCGAACGTAGTTAGTTTTGTTTTGTTCAATAAATTTTTTCGAGTGGAACGGTGCTGTCGGAAAAATTTAACTCGCGGCGAGCAGAAAGATACGGGTTGTCGTTGTGTTTAGCGTTTTTTAAAAAGTGTCCGTCTCGAACATATAGTTAGTCCCGTTGGGTTCGTAAGATTTTTCGTAATTGAACGGTGGTCTCGAAAAAATTTAACTCGCACCGAGCGAGAAGATAGGCCCATTATAAATTCGGGTGGAATTAGTTTCTCTTATTTTAATAAAATTATATATTTACACTTTTAGCCCCTGAGAAAGCGTAAAGTTTAGGGGTCGCTGTGTAAATATAGCCGAAGTTGAGAGACCGTTTGTAATGTGAACGTAAACTCAAAACTACAATTCGATATTTTTTAACTAAAACTACAAACATTCTCATGACATTTAGTATATAAGGGTTAATAATTAATAATATAAGAATTTTGCACATGTTTAATATACATATTCTCACAATTTCACTCAAAAACTTAGAACGACATTTCCGTGAAATTAACGAATCGGCGAATACAACGTAAATAAAATAATAATGATAACTAATACAAGTACAAAAGCTTGAAAAATTACGTAACAACTCAGTTTGATTAGAAAGGTTATTATTATTATTATTATTATTATTATTATTATTATTATTATTATTATTATTATTATTATTACTAGCTTAATGCCCGCAAATTCGCGGGGCTATTTTATGGGACTAAGCAAGCATTAGTTAGAAAATACTTAATGTGAAACATTATATTATTTGCGTAGTTTTTAGTAACGGACACAATAATAAAATATTGCTATATAGTTGTTGAGCAAAAGATAACAAATAAACCCATAAATGCAAGTCTAATACTTAAACTTAGGTCTTGTTTCTCATAGATTATTTCACGTTTTTAATCTCTTGACGTGTTGTAAAGATAGCGACGTTTGATGATTTGAAATACCTTCCTGAAACAGCAGAAAAAACAACACAAACAATGACAACAACTATTATCAAACACCATATAATTACCTCATAAGCAACAATAATCAAACGCACAATGGAAAACAACATATGCAATTAGAAGTAACATCCGGAAAAGCAAAACATAAAAAAAACAGAGAGTAATAAACCCATGATACAGCAGTGAGCCAATTTTGACCCATTTACTTGAAAGGGTTGACCACAAAATTTCTATTGCTTTAGTAGCAAACTCATGAGTGATCTTGGTTGCAAACAACTACTTGCTCCTAAAAGAGTTCTGCTAACTATCACAAATCAAAGTGTCCCTAAATTAGCATTACCGATAAGCAAACCTAAAAGATAGTTGAAAATGCCTAATAAGTTAGGAGTAATAAGTTAGAAATAAGTATAGACAAATGAATGTGTAAGGTGGCAATTTTAACTCATTAATGGTTTATATCTACATAAGAATCTAGATAAAAGGTAACAATAAGTTTGTATAAAAAATGCCATTACTAACCATTGACATGTTCGCAAATTGTAGCTTCATGTTTGCTTTCCCATTAAACCCATCTTTACAAATTCGCAAACGACCTTCAAAACAAAAAACACGACATGCCCAATTTCTGTCAAACAATTGAACATATTCATTCTAGTCACATTACAGTGTACCTTTTATGGGAAGTTAATCATAGCCAAAACAACTAACGAAACAAATACAGTGTAAATATAAATCAACTTATTAAGAATAGTCACCACTGGCAATTAAATTATATATGATTTTTACAATTAAAATAAAACTAATAAGGGTACATATGGAAAAATAAAGTTCCTAAAAATCCTTATAATAACCGCCTCCGTCTTCAAAAATTTCCGTAGCTTCCTCTGTAGATTTTAGCCATTGTAAATTTGCATCACCTATCTAACCTTAAAATAATGGTGGTCATCTAGTTTTTTTCAATTGTCCCTCCTAGATGGATCGATGGTAAAAGTATATGCTGAAAGGACCCGTTCATATACATTATAAATGATTCACAATAGTTGATTACATTGCGAGGTATTTGACCTCTATATGATACATTTTACAAACATTGCATTCGTTTTTAAAAGACAAACTTTCTTTACATCGAAAATTGACAGGTATGCATACCATTTCATAATATCCACTATCCAACTATAAATTGATTTAATAATAATCTTTGATGAACTCAATGACTCGAATGCAACGTTCTTCGAAATATGCTATGAAAGACTCCAAGTAATATCTTTAAAATGAACAAATGCACAGCGAAAGATTTCTTTAACACCTGAGAATAAACATGCTTTAAAGTGTCAACCAAAAGGTTGGTGAGTTCATTAGTTTATCATAATCATTTATTTCCATCATTTTAATAGACCACAAGAATTTGATTTCCAGTTCTCATAAATATACGTCCCATGCATAGAGACAAAAATAATCATTCATATGGTAAACACCTGGTAACCGACATTAACTAGATACATATAAGAATATCCCCTATCATTCCGGGATCCTCCTTCGGACATGATATAAATTTCGAAGTACTAAAGCATCCGGTACTTTGGATGGGGTTTGTTAGGCCCAATAGATCTATCTTTAGGATTCGCGTCAATTAGGGTGTCTGTTCCCCAATTCTTAGATTACCAGACTTAATAAAAAGGGGCATATTCGATTTCGAGCATTCAACCATATAATGTAATTTCAATTACTTGTGTCTATTTCGTAAAACATTTATAAAAACAGCGCATGTATTCTCAGTCCCAAAAATATATATTGCAAAAGCATTTAAAAAGGGAGTAATGAAACTCACGCATATAAATATTGTAAAATAGTTAATAAAGCATTTGCATGTATTCTCAGCCCAAAAATGTAAAGAGTGAAAAGGGATCAAATGAAACTCACCATACTGTATTTCGTAGTAAAAATACATATAACGTCATTGAACAAGTGCAAGGTTGGCCTCGGATTCACGAACCTAAATTAATTATATATATTTATGTGTTGGTCAATATTTGTCTAACAAATTAGGTCAAGTCATAGTGTACCACAATCCTAATGCTCGAGACTAATATGCAAAAGTCAACAAAAGTAAATTTGACTCAAAATAATTTCCAAAAATCTATACAAGATTAATATATAGTTTAAATATCGTCGTTTTATATTTTTAAATATTTTTAAATATTTTTAAAAGATTTATTAGAGTAAATAATATAATTTATTTATTAATAAATAAAATTTTATATTAAATTTATATAATAAAATATACTTTTATATATATTAAGTAATAAAATTTATAGGGTTCATTTAATATCATAAAGATAATATGATAGGTATTATTAAAGTAAGTTATTACACGTAGTAAAATATGTTTGTATCACATATTTATTTGATAAAATAATATCTATAATGATAGTAAGTAAAAGTTGTATTATTTTGTAATAATAATTATTATTATAAAAATATCAATATTTATAATTACTAAGATGACATTATGATAAAACGATAATTCTAATTATGATAACTTTAATATTTACGATAATTTTTAATATTATCTTTAAAATAATAATTCTATTTAAAATAATAATAATAATAATGATATTTTATAGTAACAATGACATTTCTATTAAAATGATAATTTTTGTTAAAATGATAGTTTTAATACTAACGATACTTTTAATAATAATAGTAATGATAAAAATAATAAGAACGATAATTTTATCTAAATCAATATCTTATAATATTTTAATTTCATCATGATACTCTTACTCATTATTTTCTAATCGTTTCGTTTAATAGCTTTTAATCGTCTTTTATATCGTGTTCATAATAATGATAATAATAGTAATCAAAATAATTAGGTGTTACAAATATTTGTTTTAATTACACTAATATTAATAATGATAGCTACTATAAGATTATTAACGATAATACTAATAATTATCTTAATGATAATATAGTAATAATAATAATAACAATAACAATAACCATTTTTAAATAATGATATATATATATTAATAATGATAATAATAATAATAATACTAATAATAATAATAATAATAATAATAATAATAATAATAATAATAATAATAATTGGATAATAATAATAATACTAATTATAACTTTAACGATAATAACGATAGTAATAATAATAAAAAATAACAATTTTTAATGATAAATCCCTTTTATTGATAGAGATAATAATAATCATAATAATAAGATAAAACTAGAACGACGATAAAAACGATGATAATAATAATCATTTTTAATAAAAATATCGAAAATTCAATTGATTATAACTTCTAATCCGTTCATCGAAACCATTCGATATCTAAAGGAAAAGTTCTTAATTTTTCGCTAGCTTTCCAAGGAAGTTCTTAATTTTTCGCTAGCTTTCCAAGGACATGCATATCTTATACCTTATCTCAACCTCAAGTGTAACTAATTCAAGATTCAACCTAACCTGTCTAAGGGCAATATTAAAAGTACAAGCATGCATAATCCTAAATACTAGAGCACTAGTCAGGGATACACTATTAGTATGTAAAAGTTAAATTATGAGTACTCACGTATCAATATTGAGATTCAATATTGCAGGAAAAGTACGTAGACGCAACAGAAATGATAAACACTATATTGACCTCACGAGCATACCCATGAACCATACTCAATCACCTCTATAGCTATAACCCATAATTTCCTTAATCCTATCCTACTCGAAAAACAATTTCGAAACCACTCGGACAACACTCCGTCGTAATATTTTATGTATACTAATAATATCTTGAAATAATACGGAGTAAATATATATATGTAAATGGATTGAGAGAGTTTAGAGAAAAATATTTTCAAGTTTCTATGAAATAATGAAACCTATTGAATTCTATTTATAATAGATTTTTGAATTATTAAAGTGAATTATTAAAGTATGAATTATTAAAGTGAATTATTAAAGTATGAATTATTAAAGTGAATTATTAAAGTGAATTATTAAAGTATGAATTATTAAAGTGAATTATTAAAGTATGAATTATTAAAGTGAATTATTAAAGTTAAAGTAAAGTAAAAATAAAGTAAAGGTAAAGTTTAAGTATAGTAAAAGTATAAAACTATGTACGTATAATACGCGTATAAATATATATAATATTAATTTAAATCGTTATATATATTTAATAAAATAAAATATAAATATCGTTATCTTTATTATACTAGTTAAGTAATGAGTTGTCAAAAGTGGTTCTAGATATTTATAAAAGTTATATACGTTTTAATAATAAAGTTCTTTTTAAACTGAAAACGTTTTTGTACGTTTGAAACTAAATAGATCAATCGAGTCTTTATGAGATTCAATCTTCCACTATCCTTTGTCTAGTTCTCAATGATTCACAATTTGTTCTTATTTATAAATCACTTTACCATTTTCCGAATATTGTTAAAATGGAAAGATTTCTCAAATCAACGTGGGCCTTTCAACAGAGACTTGTAATCATAATTCAATATATCTGATAATTCAATCATTTGATCTTATCTTCTAATTCCATTGATAAACATTTTGAAACAGATACAATCATATAAAGTATTTAATCTAATATTTTGTTTACGTTTAAAGTTATAATATATATACACATATACATATATAATCATATTCGATTAATGGTTCGTGAATCGTTAGAACTTGGTAGAGGTTGAATGAATGTATGAACATAGTTTAAAATTCTTGAAATTTAACTTAACAAATATTGCTTATCGTGTCGGAAACATATAAAGATTAAAGTTTAAATTTGGTTGGAAATTTCCGGGTTGTCACAGTACCTACCCGTTAAAGAAATTTTGTCCCGAAATTTGAGTGGAAAGGTCGTGAATGATAATAAGTATGTTTTCATGATGCATGCGGACTGAAAATTAGAGTTTTATCATCCGCGAATAATTTGGATAAACAATCCATTTATATGAAGAGTACGAATGAAGCTAACATAGAAGAGTGAAATGAGTAAGTGTAGATTCATCTTATCATTTGACGTAGATATGATTGATTCCCAGATTTCAAGGGATTTGAAGAAAATCTTCTTAATAAGATTTGACTCTTCGGTAATCAAGGGAATTAGGATCCGCTTTAAATGCGATCGTCCATTTTAATTGTTCTGTCGGAGATTTTCTTATAAATTCACCTCCTTCGTTTCCTTACAACTCACACCTTTTGTTGATGCATTTTATGCAAGTCCTTAGACATCTACCCACGTCCATTGCAGGTACAACAATTTACAGGCCACCATGATTGCTCGTTATTATCCTATCCGTGTTTGTATGTGGTTACAGGAACTGCAGGAATGAGATTTAGATGTTTGACTATGTTAGACTTAGTCAGACGTACGAGTAAAGCCTCACTAGTACGGCTGACAGGCTCATACGCACGGTTGATGCTGAGCTAAGTCACAATTACAACCTAAATGAGAAGACACGAGTGAGTGATCACCCGTATGGCTGATGAAGCCAACTCGTACGTGTGATGAATGAATTGTATGGGTGAGTCAACAGCAGGGGTATATAAAGTCTTATGTTCTTCATTTTAGGTTAAGCCTCTCATTTGTTACACACACTCAGATCTAGTGAGATCCTCCGATTCTCTCTCAGTCCAAATCACCCAGGTGGTGAATAATAGCTCTAGGTGTTGATCTAATCACACTTGATTTAGTTGTGGTATGACTAAATTAATCAAAAAAAACTTAACCTATTCACTAGAGGGTTTGATTCACTTATTCCGCCATTGTGTGAGTTAAATCTGTTGATTTCTAAGTTCCTAGTCATGTTTCATCACCTTCTATTCTTTCTCCCTCAACTCACATTTTAAAGTATTCATCAATATGCTCCATCCAGTTTTGATTCTCGATATACTTCTAACTTTCATATCGGTCATTCTTCTTTTTCATCTACCGCCGGAAGAATCTATTTACTTCTACTATACTCTTGGGTTAATAGTGTTTCTAGTTCTCCCGTGTCTTTATATTGCTATATGCATCGATATATATGGTTTATAATTTCTGGTTTGTCGTTGAGCTTTATATGTTCCCTTATATTTCAAAGTCTCTGTTTCTGTCTTCTATAATCATTATCATTCACAGTTAATGCTCTCTTTTATTTGCTGCAATTTATACCCCAATTTCTATTTCGGAGTTTTGTCCTTTTGTTTCTTCTTCTTGCGATTAAGCACCGCTTGTAATGGTCTAGAATTCACAGATATGAATTTCGGAATGAACATTGTTAATGTTCTAGGAAGGAAATTGTGATGGCACGATCTTGACTTGTCAAATTACTAGAATACCTTGGAAAAGGCCGAATCATCAAGAAATATTTTCTTGATATTTTAGAGTTTAAATAGAATACAAGAGTCGTATAACATGGCACATGATGATGTTATGATCTGTGAATCATCACGTTCCATTTAGAAACTCAGCATGACTTACTGTAATATAATCACATTGATCAAGTGTCATTATATTATACTAATTCATGCTTCAGTTCCCAACACTACTTCAAAATATTCCTATTTTAAACTTGAATGTTTCAGAATTTAGAAACTAAAATAGTTTCTTTTATGATGTAATACAGATAGCGCGAAGAGGTAAATGATTTCAAATAAGAAAACTTAAGAAAATATCTTCAGAAATATGGAGGATATTTATAATGAAAGATATGATGATATTTTAGAATTTCTAATATCAGAGGATGATGAAGAATATTGTCCGCAGGGGTTTAGAGTCAGGAGCAAGGTATTCGTTAATGACTTCAGCAGGTACTGAATCATTTGGATCCTTTGAAGTCAGGTTCAGTCTTTGTAATTTGTCCACAGCCTCCTTCCTACTTTGCTCAATCCGTTTTTCAGTTCCAAAACTTCTCTTTTTCTACGCTTTGCCAGCACACTTCATCATTATCATCCAGCTTTTGCCGTTTAAAGTCGTTTATAGTTTTTGCTGCTTCATTAACATTTTTTTTTTCAGAGAACTAATTCGTAGTTCGGAGTGTTTTTCAGAAACTTCACATTCAAATTAAGTCCAGAAGATAGACGTTATATATACACATATAACTGTTGGCGTAGACATGCTGTGAGATTTCAAAATACTGATTGCTAATTCCCAATGATTCGTATGGCAATTCTCATTACAAGATGCGAATGAGTAAATGATGGGGTTTCAATGAATAATTATAATGACTTTTTGGAGAGGCTAAAGTTAAAGGGTAATGAAGTTGTTGGTACATCTGCTAATAATGTGGTGGAATGTAAAAGGTTCCCTGATAACGATGGTGTATATCTCAAGGTTATAATAAGGTTAGTCTGACTGAAAAATCGAAGTTGACTTGCTGGAGCTGTGACAAAACTGGCTACTTTGAATAGGAGTCACAAAGTTATTTTTGCTAATAAATGCCAAAGAATCTGACGCGGATACATTGTTTAAACTTTTACCTTGGTTTCAAGAGTTTTTCGGGTACATAACTGTGGGTAACATGTGGTTGGATCATCATCTCGATTGCTCATCATTCGAAGTGTCTTCAAAAATTTTCGAAGGGTTTGAACACAGATTGTAATCATTAACATACATTTGATGTTCTAACACAGTTTTGAAGTCAAAATATAGCTTGTGAAAGATGTAAGGATCTAAGAGTGATGATTTTGGTCATATCTCAAGTTGAATTTTGAGATTTCAAAATCAGAATATGTAATTAAATTTTGAATGAGTATGGTTGTTTTGATTTCTATAAAAGAATGTATATTGTTGTGAAAGTAGGGAGTATAATGGATGATTTGCTGAATCAGATTCGAAGAATGTAACATATTAATTGTGAATTTATATATCTCTCGGGTATTACCTACCCGTTAAAAAAATTTCACAATTAATATTTTGTACAAAAGAATTTTATTACAGTCTTTATGAAAATATATATATATGTATATTTTCTTCAGATGTAACATAGATTTAATGAGTTAATGTTAAATTAAACTCATTTGATTTACGGTTGAAACTAGAATTGAATAATCCCTAAAGGCTTTAAAAAGTACATAACTTTTACGCAGTATTTCTTTAATGACATTGAAATTATGAATCAATACTTCGTTATTTGTTGATGTATGATGTTCGGTTCGTGGAATTCTTGTGAATTTCGCAAAGTACGAATAATGTTATCTGAAAAGTTTCGGGTACATCGATGATGAAAGTGTAAAATCAAATATATACTTGATTTATTATGAATTGGAATTTGTTGAATTGCGACAGAGATTGTAGTTAACGCTGGTTAAGTTGCGGCCGAAGGACGTACATTATTGCATATTTGTAATATGAATTAACCGAGTAGTTAAGATTCACACACAATAGCTTAGCACGGAAAGATTTATTTCAATATATATATATATATATATATATATATATATATATATATATATATATATATATATATATATATATATATATATATATATATATATATATATATATATATATATATAATATACATATAATTTCTTCAGAGGGAATGAGTTAACTCTTCATAACTCGTTGATACAATATACACGTTATTGATTCGTAATGATGTCCACAGTGATTCTTGAACTGACAGAGTTTGTGATGTTATCTGTGTTGTTGATTCGGATGTTGACTGTACTGACGATGCTGGTAACGCTGACGGTACTGTTGATGCTGTTGGTAAAGCAAGTTTAGCTTGTTAATCACACACCATTTTTGTCAGGGTTTCTACTCTTCCTTCTATCATTTTGGTTCGCTTAACTGATTTATGGTTAGGGCTAGATTAGATAATCTCTAAGACTTTAGAGATTACATAATCGCCGTGGAATGTTTCTCCAATGAAGTTATGAATTAATACTTCGTCAGTTATTGTTGTTGGTACTCCTTGGTATCTATGGTGCGTATGACGTTGATGCTCGTGGGACAGATTGTGAAGTTGAGGTTTACGACGCGGTTGTGGTTGGAGGTGGTAATGGTACTGTTGGCGTTGATGATGGTTGTACTGGTTATGCTGCTGATGCTGCTGCTGGTGTTTGTAATCTCTGCACCATATTCTCCAAAGCCACTACCCGAGCGCGAAGCTCGTTGACTTCTTCTATTACACCGGGGTGATTGTCGGTTCAGACGATCGGATAAATAAAATCTAAAATTTGATGTAATATATAATCGTGACGAGATACTCTGGAAATGAGCGAGAAAATGGTGTTTCGGACAGGTTCGCCGGTAAGTGCTTCAAGTTCTTCGTCAAGAGGGCAATGTGGTGGATGGAAGGGATCACCTTCTTCTTGTCTCCAATGATTGAGGAGGCTACGAACCCATTCCCAATTCATCCAGAATAGGTGATGACTGATTGGTTGATCTATTCCGATCACACTGCTTTCGGAGCTTGAATGGGATTCCATTTCGGAATCTGAGTGACTTGAACTGATGATGAATTCCATTTCGTACGATTGGATAAAGGATTTTTTTTTCCGATATGAAATGATTTTGGCTAACGGATGGTATTCTAATTACATAGAATATATATATATATATATATATATATATATATATATAGATCAAAAGATTTCGTAGATTACGGAGGACTTTGCGGGATATGTCAGGAAAAGTTTAAAGTAACAGATACGATAAGATATGATTTAGCAGATATGCTAAGATATGAATTTTTGTCTATACACTATTCATGCAATCAATGCAGCAAGACGTGTCTTAGACTAAAAATGATAAGCAGGTAATTTCCTGAGGATGATAAGTAGTTAATTTTCGATACAAAATGATAAGCAAAACTTTTGACATGCAGACACGGTCGAAGTCCAGACTCACTAATGCATCCTATCGACTTATCAGTTAGACACACTAATGCAGACCTGGTTTGCTAAGACCACCGCTCTGATACCAACTGAAAGGACCCGTTCATATACATTATAAACGATTCACAATAGTTGATTACATTGCGAGGTATTTGACCTCTATATGATACATTTTACAAACATTGCATTCGTTTTTAAAAGACAAACTTTCTTTACATCGAAAATTGATAGGCATGCATACCATTTCATAATATCCACTATCCAACTATAAATTGATTTAATAATAATCTTTGATGAACTCAATGACTCGAATGCAACGTTCTTCGAAATATGCTATGAAAGACTCCAAGTAATATCTTTAAAATGAACAAATGCACAGCGAAAGATTTCTTTAACACCTGAGAATAAACATGCTTTAAAGTGTCAACCAAAAGGTTGGTGAGTTCATTAGTTTATCATAATCATTTATTTCCATCATTTTAATAGACCACAAGAATTTGATTTCCAGTTCTCATAAATATACGTCCCATGCATAGAGACAAAAATAATCATTCATATGGTGAACACCTGGTAACCGACATTAACTAGATACATATAAGAATATCCCCTATCATTCCGGGATCCTCCTTCGGACATGATATAAATTTCGAAGTACTAAAGCATCCGGTACTTTGGATGGGGTTTGTTAGGCCCAATAGATCTATCTTTAGGATTCGCGTCAATTAGGGTGTCTGTTCCCCAATTCTTAGATTACCAGACTTAATAAAAAGGGGCATATTCGATTTCGAGCATTCAACCATATAATGTAATTTCAATTACTTGTGTCTATTTCGTAAAACATTTATAAAAACAGCGCATGTATTCTCAGTCCCAAAAATATATATTGCAAAAGCATTTAAAAAGAGAGTAATGAAACTCACGCATATAAATATTGTAAAACAGTTAATAAAGCATTTGCATGTATTCTCAGCCCAAAAATGTAAAGAGTGAAAAGGGATCAAATGAAACTCACCATACTGTATTTCGTAGTAAAAATACATATAACGTCATTGAACAAGTGCAAGGTTGGCCTCGAATTCACGAACCTAAATTAATTATATATATTTATGTGTTGGTCAATATTTGTCTAACAAATTAGGTCAAGTCATAGTGTACCACAATCCTAATGCTCGAGACTAATATGCAAAAGTCAACAAAAGTAAATTTGACTCAAAATAATTTCCAAAAATCTATACATGATTAATATATAGTTTAAATATCGTCGTTTTATATTTATAAATATTTTTAAAAGATTTATTAGGGTAAATAATATAATTTATTTATTAATAAATAAAATTTTATATTAAATTTATATAATAAAATATACTTTTATATATATTAAGTAATAAAATTTATAGGGTTAATTTAATATCATAAAGATAATATGATAGGTATTATTAAAGTAAGTTATTACACGTAGTAAAATATGTTTGTATCACATATTTATTTGATAAAATAATATCTATAATGATAGTAAGTAAAAGTTGTATTATTTTATAATAATAATTATTATTATAAAAATATCAATATTTATAATTACTAAGATGACATTATGATAAAACGATAATTCTAATTATGATAACTTTAATATTTACGATAATTTTTAATATTATCTTTAAAATAATAATTCTATTTAAAATAATAATAATAATAATGATATTTTATAGTAACAATGACATTTCAATTAAAATGATAATTTTTGTTAAAATGATAGTTTTAATACTAACGATACTTTTAATAATAATAGTAATGATAAAAATAATAAGAACGATAATTTTATCTAAATCAATATCTTATAATATTTTAATTTCATCATGATACTCTTACTCATTATTTCCTAATCGTTTCGTTTAATAGCTTTTAATCGTCTTTTATATCGTGTTCATAATAATGATAATAATAGTAATCAAAATAATTAGGTGTTACAAATATTTGTTTTAATTACACTAATATTAATAATGATAGCTACTATAAGATTATTAACGATAATACTAATAATTATCTTAATGATAATATAGTAATAATAATAATAACAATAACAATAACCATTTTTAAATAATGATATATATATATTAATAATGATAATAATAATAATAATAATACTAATAATAATAATAATAATAATAATAATAATAATAATAATAATAATAATAATAATAATAATAATAATAATTGGATAATAATAATAATACTAATTATAACTTTAACGATAATAACGATAGTAATAATAATAAAAAAAATAACAATTTTTAATGATAAATCCCTTTTATTGATAGAGATAATAATAATCATAATAATAAGATAAAACTAGAACGACGATAAAAACGATGATAATAATAATCATTTTTAATAAAAATATCGAAAATTCAATTGATTATAACTTCTATTCCGTTCATCGAAACCATTCGATATCTAAAGGAAAAGTTCTTAATTTTTCGCTAGCTTTCCAAGGAAGTTCTTAATTTTTCGCTAGCTTTCCAAGGACATGCATATCTTATACCTTATCTCAACCTCAAGTGTAACTAATTCAAGATTCAACCTAACCTGTCTAAGGGCAATATCAAAAGTACAAGCATGCATAATCCTAAATACTCGAGCACTAGTCAGGGATACACTATTAGTATGTAAAAGTTAAATTATGAGTACTCACGTATCAATATGGAGATTCAATATTGCAGGAAAGGTACGTAGACGCAACGGAAATGATAAACACTATATTGACCTCACGAGCATACCCATGAACCATACTCAATCACCTCCATAGCTATAACCCATAATTTCCTTAATCCTATCCTACTCGAAAAACAATTTCGAAACCACTCGGACAACACTCCGTCGTAATATTTTATGTATACTAATAATATCTTGAAATAATACGGAGTAAATATATATATGTAAATGGATTGAGAGAGTTTATAGAAAAATATTTTCAAGTTTCTATGAAATAATGAAACCTATTGAATTCTATTTATAATAGATTTTTGAATTATTAAAGTGAATTATTAAAGTATGAATTATTAAAGTGAATTATTAAAGTATGAATTATTAAAGTAAATTATTAAAGTGAATTATTAAAGTATGAATTATTAAAGTGAATTATTAAAGTATGAATTATTAAAGTGAATTATTAAAGTTAAAGTAAAGTAAAAATAAAGTAAAGGTAAAGTTTAAGTATAGTAAAAGTATAAAACTATGTACGTATAATACGCGTATAAATATATATAATATTAATTTAAATCGTTATATATATTTAATAAAATAAAATATAAATATCGTTATCTTTATTATACTAGTTAAGTAATGAGTTGTCAAAAGTAGTTCTAGATATTTATAAAAGTTATATACGTTTTAATAATAAAGTTCTTTTTAAACTGAAAACGTTTTTGTACGTTTGAAACTAAATAGATCAATTGAGTCTTTATGAGATTCAATCTTCCACTATCCTTTGTCTAGTTCTCAATGATTCACAATTTGTTCTTATTTATAAATCACTTTACCATTTTCCGAATATTGTTAAAATGGAAAGATTTCTCAAATCAACGTGGGCCTTTCAACAGAGACTTGTAATCATAATTCAATATATCTGATAATTCAATCATTTGATCTTATCTTCTAATTCCATTGATAAACATTTTGAAACAGATACAATCATATAAAGTATTTAATCTAATATTTTGTTTACGTTTCAAGTTATAATATATATACACATATACATATATAATCATATTCGATTAATGGTTCGTGAATCGTTGGAACTTGGTAGAGGTTGAATGAATGTATGAACATAGTTTAAAATTCTTGAAATTTAACTTAACAAATATTGCTTATCGTGTCGGAAACATATAAAGATTAAAGTTTAAATTTGGTTGGAAATTTCCGGGTTGTCACATATGCATCCCTTTTAACATATATGTATGTATGCACCTCTAGTATCTATAAAATTGATGTATCCATCAGATAATGAAACAGATAAGGCTTCTTTTTTTGTTATCAATTACTCTGTAATATTCATGACTAACTATCAAAATCAATTTGTACGTAAATAAGTGGTATCTTATTCGAGCTTTTATCAAAAAAAAAAGAAAAAAAAACAAATTATGCTAGGTTTGTGAATCAACGTGTAGCCCAATTTAACTAACGACTTCATGCATCCTTTATTTAAATTATACAAAATACGAAGAAGCAACCATATTAAAATAAGCGACGCATCCATATGATAAATGGATTCGATAAATGGATGCATAATGCATTCATCAATTAATTGATGATTACTATTAGTTAAATCGCTCAGAGATGGTGTATTGTGTAGAATAAAGTGGATCCATAATTTTGAAACCCCTATAAATTTGGCCGCCCCTTTTATTTTGTATAAGGGTAGTTTCGTAATCAAACAATTCAATGCTAGAATTATGAGGTCATTAAAAAGTTTTTTTGTTATCAATTACTCCGTAATATTCATGACTAACTGTCAAAAT
This sequence comes from Rutidosis leptorrhynchoides, assembly GCF_046630445.1. Taxonomy (NCBI): domain Eukaryota; kingdom Viridiplantae; phylum Streptophyta; class Magnoliopsida; order Asterales; family Asteraceae; genus Rutidosis; species Rutidosis leptorrhynchoides. The sequence goes on along the minus strand of NC_092338.1, from coordinate 75,461,787 downwards.
CAATTTGTATGTAAATAAGTGGTAACTTATCCGAACTTTTATAAAAAAAAACAAATTATGCTAGGTTTGTGAATCAACGTGTAGCTCAATTTAACTAACGACTTCATGCATCCTTTATTTAAATTATACAAAATACGAAGAAGCAACCATATTAAAATAATTGACGCATCCATATGATAAATGGATTCGATAAATGGATGCATAATGCATTCATCAATTAATTGATGGTTACTATTAGTTAAATCGCTCAGAGATGGTGTATTGTGTAGAATAAAGTGGATCCCTAATTTTGAAACCCCTAGAAATTTGACCGCCCCTTTTATTTTGTATAGGGGTAGTTTCATAATTGAAACGACCCGTCCTAATCCATCTGGACGAATACATTACATTTGGTTACATCGCGAGGTACTTGACCTCTATATGATACTTTTTACAAACATTGCATTCGTTTTTAAAAGACAAACTTTCGTTTCATCGAAAGTTGACAGGCATGCATACCATTTCATAATATATCTAAACTATAAATGACTTGATAATATTCTTGATGAACTCGATGACTCGAATGCAACGTCTTTTAAAATATGTCATGAATGATTCCAAGTATTATCTCTAAGATGAGCAAACACACAGCGGAAGATTTCTTTCGTACCTGAGAATAAACATGCTTTCAAGTGTCAACCAAAAAGGTTGGTGGGTTCATTAGTTTATCATAAATAATCATTTCATAATTTTTAATAGACCACAAGATTTCATATTTTCCATTTCTCATAAACATACGGCCCATGCATAGAGACAAAAATCATTCATATGGATTGAACACCTGGTAACCGATATTAACAAGATGCATATAAGAATATCCCCATCATTCCGGGACATCCTTCGGACATGATAAAAACAAATTCGAAGTACTAAAGCATCCGGTACTTTGGATGGGGTTTGTTAGGCCCAATATATCTATCTTTAGGATTCGCGTCAATTAGTAGATCGGTTTACTAATTCTTGGGCTACCAAGCAAAAAGGGGCATATTTGGCTTCGATCATTCAACTATAGAATGTAGTTTCAATTACTTGTGTCTATTTCGTAAAACATTTATAAAAGTGCATGTATTCTCAATCCCAAAAATATATATTGCAAAAGCATTTAAAAGGGGGCAAATGAAACTCACAATACTGTATTTTGTAGTAAAAATACATATGACGATATTGAACAATGCAGGGTTGGCCTTGGATTCACGAACCTATATCATTTGTATATCTATTAATATACATAATTGTAATCGAACAAATATGTATATAAATTTATTAGTTATATCCTTTTTATATTAATAGTATATATGTGTTTCATATATTCATTTTATATATAAAAATATTAGTTTTTGTTATGTTATGTGTATTAAATATATCATTCGTATATTAATAATAGAAGTTATAATAATACCAAGGTGATGTTATTAGTGGTAAAAAATAATTATAATACTTAATATTATTAATAAGGTAATAATGTTAATGATTCTATTAATGATAATAATAATGTTATTACTGATAATAAATGTAAAAATATTAATTTTACTGTTAATGGTAGTTATGATACTTATTTTAGTAATTACATAATAATAATACTCGTGATAACATAAATAATAATACTTATGTTAATAATAGTGGTTTTACTATTTTTAAAATGATAATAACACTAATTTTATGAAAGTACTAATAAATTGTATCATTTTTATAATAATATTAATAATACTAATCATATTCATAATATTGATAATAATATTAAAATGATAAGATTAATAATATTAGTATTTACTTTTAGTAATACTAATGATAATATTAATACTAATATCATAATACTAGTAATGATAATGATAATAATAATAATAATAATAATAATAATAGTCATATTTGTAATTTTTACTTGTTAGGAATAATGAATGGTAACTTTTATTATTTTTAACATAATACTAATAATAAGCCTAATAATAATAGTAATGATAATAATAATCGTAATAATAATAATAATACTTAAATGATAAAAATAATAATAATAAATATATTAATAATACTTATAAGACTAATAATAATAATAATGGTTATAATATTTATAATTATGATAATACTAATAATAATACTTATAATACTAATAATAATACTTATAATACTAATAATAATTTTAATCATAATCATAATAATAATAATAATAATAATAATAATAATAATAATAATAATAATAATAATAATAATAATAATAATAATAATAATAAAATATTAATATTAATTATAAGACTACCTTTAATGAAATAATAAGCTTTCCACAACAAAAATATGCCATAGCAAGGCTCGATCCTAAGACCTTTCGTTAAACCAAAACGCACCCAACTAGCTGCTTTGCATCTCCTTTTCTGTTTAATTCTTCATATTAATTTTATTTAACTAATAATCAACCTGTCTTTCTTCTTTATTATATACAGACTAGAGCAATTCAATCCATAGTAACAACAATGATTTGATTTAGGAATTTTTATACGAAACAGAAACATATGAAGTTTTAAAACAGCAATAATGATTTGAATTGATCGAAAATGAGAACAGGAAGATGAAACAGATGCCCTGTTCATCTTCTTCGTGAACTCAAGAATTAAAAACGATCCTTAGTTGTTTGTAATTCTTAATTCCTTCATGAAAATTACTCTAAACCATATTGCTAATGTTTTATAATCAAAGTCATACCTCAATACATCACAGAACAATCAAATTTTATTTATATTCATACGTTTGACTTTTTCTTTTTTAAGCTTTGACCTTGAAATTCAAATTCAATTGAAGGAATTAACGTTTGAAAACTTAAAGATAGTTCATGTATACGATTCCTAACGCCTCTGCATTCTTGAATTGTGATGATTGATTCATATTTAGCTATTGGCAAAATATAATCGCGAACAGAAAAATAACGCACCCGTTTCCAAATTTCTGTTTAATTTTTCTGTTAAATGGATATGTATGATTGATAGTGTTAGTGGAAAATGAAAGATTTTTTTTATCAACAACCATGTGATAGTCGATTGTTTTATAGCGATGAGAATGTCGACGTTGTGTCCCAAACAGAAATAAGATGACAAAAAAAAACATAAAATAAAATAAAAAAAATAAATATGGTGGATATATATATCTGACTGAATTCGCGTAATTCCTGATTTATTTATATGTAATATTATTAATTAGTAAATATAAACATATTAATAATATTACTATTAATATTGATAATAATAATTATCTTAATAATCATTAATATTAAAAACAATAATAACAATTTGTATTATAATAATGATAACAATAATTTTAATAATTTTAGTAATAATGATAAAGATAATACTAATAAATTTAATACTAATAATAATATTGATAAAGATAATAATAATAACTTAAAATCATAATCTTACTACTAATTATAATAATATTACCAATTAAATGTATCAATTCTATATATTATATTATATAATAATATACTAATAATAATATTAATATTAATATTAATACTAATATTAATAATGAATTTAACACCCTGATTTTTTTTAAATCACAGCGGAAGACTTAATTTACATATTTATAAAAGTTAAGACATCAGAGTTCGTCTTGTCAGACATATCTTCAGCCCGACTCACGTCCCTACTAGCACTAAAATCCAAAACCTGCAAGGGAGGAGGTGAGGGGGGGTTAGCACAAGGCTAAGTGAATGGAATCATCTAACAGATCTAGCATACAGTACCAACTTGTACAACTACATCAGCTACAACAATCAATAACAGGCAACCGACAACTAACAACTAATCATCTGGCAACTAACAACTAGCAACTATCAATAGGCAACTAGCAACTATGCTTCAACTAGAGGATCGACGGCTTGTACGGGCACACGACCACTAGCTGATCAGTCTAGCGTCTACCGATAGTCTTTACTACTGAATCCCCAGTATAGTCATCCACACGCAGGTGATGCGTCGTTCAGCACTATACTTAATAAACAGTAGCCAACTAGACCCAACCACAACTAGGTTGACCTCTCTGAGCTGAACCTAACAACTATAGGTTCCAACTGGCAACTACAACTTGTGCACTTAACTGTTAAGCAACTACCACTACGGATAACTGTCACAACGACTAGCATGGCAACTCTACAGTGATCATTATTACAACATATCTACTAAGCATGGCAACTATAACAGTATAACATAGTAGCACAACTTGCTACTCTATACTACACCCGGAGATAATCCCACTCACCGATTACCAGCAACAGAAGGAACTCAGAATTCTAATCTTACTGAGCCTTCTCTTCATCTTTATCACCTGAGAATAGACATAACATAGTCAATAATCATGTCTTGATAACAACCCAACAAGAAAACAACAACACGAATACCAACACTTAATCAATCTGACCTGTCAACTGTACGAGTGACACTCATCTGCACATCTGAGAAACCCCAACCGTGCAGTTGACACCTCACTCGTACGTTTGGTCCTTGGCCAAATCTCTAATTACACAACAGTAGATCCATACGGTTGACCACACGGGTGATATATGACTCGTACGAGTCACATCTCAACCGTACGATCCAAATAGCAAATATAATAGTTCAAGTAACCACTCACTGGTGCGGTTCATCATGCGGTTGACCACCTCAACCGTACGAGTGAAAGCTCACTCGTGCGAGTGAAGGCTCACTCATGCGAGTGAAAAGGAACATAAATAGCAACATGTAATGACATTTTCCAACCTATATTCATCATATATTCATTCATTCATAAGCCTATATCAAGAATTCAACCCATAATAACATATTAACGCATGCACACTAGACACACACGCTAATACCTCTATTTCGGACCCAAATACATTTTGATATAGCTTCTAAAGAGTTTACCATTGGAAATGATTTTTCATTATGATTCCAACGATACTTGATTCATCAAAAACGGAGTTACGATTTGAAAGTTATGACCAAAACAAGTTTCCGCAAATCGGATCCTGTGCTCACACGCGTGGCCGAGGCCTCACTCGTGCGAGTGAGTCCTCACACGTGTGGTTGAACCTCAAAAGTGTGGTTACTCGTACGAGTGACCTGTCAAAAGTGTGGGTGCTGATGAACACCTACAGCTCGCTATTTTCGCGTTTTTTGGCCCCAAAACAAGATTTTTGCTCAATCTGATCATGAAACCACTTCAAAAACATCATATAACAACTATACAACATATATCTAACAACAATTAACACTAACAAACACAATTCATCAAGATTCAAGTATCAAAACTCACTTTTTCTCAAGAACACAAAAAACCCAATTCTTAAGAAATTAAAGCATGGATTCGACAAGACAAACTTGAGATGATACTCACAATGATGCTACAAATCAGTCTCTAAAGTCTTTTAATCCAATTTCAAGTTTAAATCAATTAGGGTTTCAAGAGTGAAGGATTTAGGTACGGGAGTAATATTTCTAATTTGAGGAAAATTATGGAATAATCCAGATTCAAGCTATTTATATTGGGTTATAAAATCATACCCCATAACACACGGGTATTTACCAGTTATCTAATATCTTTCGTACCTCGTTAGGAGGCCCTAACGTAGTCCAAATTCAATAAACGAACCTGTTCTGTGACCTTTGTCACAAACTGGTCTCAACTAAACAACCAAATAATTATAAACATTTAATTATTAAAATCACTAATTACGCCATACCCAAGGGTACAATCGTCATTTCAACTAGGCCCAAAACGCGGGTGTTACAAATCTACCCTCCTTAAAAGAGATTTCGTCCTCGGAATCGGGTCAACTATGGTCAACAAACCCAAAATTTTTACTCGAACTGCCAAGACACACGGTTAACTTTATCGATCTTATCCCCGATACCGACATTATCCATCATAATTGCATAGGGAAACAAGATTCTTGACGTCAATACACTTCTGATATAAAATAATTTGTTACAATCTTCATCAATCAACGTTCGTTAATCCACTTAAGCCCACAAATTACACGATCAAGTCAAATAATCAGAGTCAAATTCATGTTTCTGCGCCATTCTATATCATAAATTTCACGATCTGTCATCCAATTCAACTCTTTATACAGTCCACTTTTCACAATTATCCCAAGCTTAGGAAATAGAATTAGTCATCATGCTAAAATCTATACCTATGTCCACGAAATTGTCTCTTAAGTCAATAAAACTTCACAGGTTATTCGTCTCATGTCCAGTCACATTGATAGTTATAGCTAAGGGGTATAAATTACTATTAAATTTTACAAGAAAATACTATTAAATACGATACAATTTTACACAAGATATTTATTTATTTAGAGAATGGATATACTTAAACCTTGCTACAACACTTATAGGCAGTGTACCTAATCGTACAGTAGTGTAGTTTTTAGTAAGTCCGGTTCGTTCCACAGGGAAAATCTTTAAACAAAGCTTAACACTATATTAGTTTACTTTTATAAAAATACAAATATATATATAAGTAATATTATTATTATAAAGGGGGTTTTTACCGTTTAATGACCGGTTTGTCGATTTTAAAACTTTAGTCGCAGTTAAAACCAAATGTAAAATAATAAATACAAGACTTAATTTAAAGCGTAAAGTAAATAACGATAATGAAATTGCGAATAATAAAAGCGCGATAAAATAAACTTGCGATAATTAAAAAGTACGATAATTAAAAGTGCAATTAAATACAATAACAATAAAAATGCGATAATTAGAAGTGCAATTAAATATAAAATAAAGGAAATTAAATATGAAATAAAAGAATTATGCTTATTTAAACTTCCGTAACCATGATGTTTGACGTGTTGATTTTAGTTTTATGCCCATGGGTTAATTGTCCTTTGTCCTGGATTATTTAATATGTCCGTCTGGTTTTTGTCCATAACAGTCCATCAGTCATAAATATAAAGTGCGAGTGTCCTCGTCAAATTATCCTTATACCCGAAGTTAAATATTCCAACTAATTGGGGACTTAAACTGTAACAAGATTTTAATACTTTGTTTAATAATTACACCAGGATGTCGACTGAGTGTAACCCAAGGTTTTAATATTTTGTTATCAATTATACCAAGTGTCCTTGTACATAATTTCACCCCTGTTTTAATTATTCTAGTGGCTATTAATCCATTCCCATGTCCGGTTAAATGAACGATTATTCGTACATATAAATACCCCGCCCATCGTGTCCGATCGAGTGTATATGGTAATTTATAGGGACGCCCAATTGTAAATCTTTATATTAACATTAACAAACTATCATTTAGTTAAACAAATATAAAGCCCATTAATAGCCCATAGTCTAATTTTCACAAGTGTCGTTCTTTTGTCCAAATCCCAATTATGGTACAAAGCCCAATTACCCAATTTTAGTAATTAGCCCAACATCATGATTACTTCGGATTAAATAAGCATAATAATAACTTAGCTACGAGATATTAAATTAAAAAGGTTGAACATAACTTACAATGATTAAAAATAGCGTAGCGTTACACGGACAGAATTTTGACTTACACCCTTACAACATTTGCTAACATATCCTTATTATTAGGATTAAAATTAAAATTAAAATTAAAATATAAATTATAAATATAAATATTACGTATATAGATAGAGAGATTGATGGATATTGGATGATAAATTGATCAGAATTCGTTGGGCTTTATAGGGAGTTTCAGTTTTTGGGGCTCCGCGACTCGCGGCCCATTCCTTCTTCAAACTCCGCGAGTCGCGGAGTTTGTAAATACAGCTCACTCCATTTTGGCTCTTTGTTTACCGACGGTTTATTATATAAATATAATATATATATAATTTATATAATTAATTATATATTATATTATATTTATATAAATAGTTAACTTGTAATTTTTAGTCCGTTGCGTCGAGCGTTGAGAGTTGACTCTGGTCCCGGTTCCGGATTTTCGAACGTCCTTGCGTACAATTTAATATCTTGTACTTTGTGTTTTGAATCTTGTACTCTTGTAATTTCGAGACGTTTCTTATCAATAATTGGAACCTCTTTGATTGTCTTTTGTACTTTTGAGCTTTTTGGTCGTTTGCGTCTTCAATTCATCGAATCTGTCTTTTGTCTTCACCTTTTATTATTTAAACGAATATCACTTGTAAATAGAACAATTGCAACTAAAAGCTTGTCTTTCTTGAGGAATAATGCTATGAAATATATGTTCGTTTTTAGCATTATCAAATATTCCCACACTTGAGCGTTGCTTGTCCTCAAGCAATATCGTCTTGAAATACTAGAATCACTTCTTTATTCTTCACACTTTGTACATCAGTGATTTCTATACGGCGGTATAAACAATGGTAGTAACGATGTGGTTTACAGTCCCACATGACTATAAAATTTAGATCCATTAAGGAAATTGGATCTTTATGAAAACATTTGATCTTTTGAAAATTAAATCTAGTTTTTACCCTAGATAAGTTTTCCGGAATAACCCTTCACCGGTGTTTGCAAAATATTTTTGTGGGCTTGGTGGGTTTCAGATTTGAAAATTTTAGCTCAAAACTTGCGGTTTTGTGTCACCCACTTGCTAACCTTGTATTAGGAAAGCAACACGTCCAGTTTACTTGTCCCGTATATTACCTTTCGGTAAACTACCGTCCAGTTGTAAAGGAAAGCGTTGAACAAGCAACTGTTAAGGCAATATCCCCTGACATGCTTTTAATTATGGTCTATAACGTGTCGGACGTAATTACTATCCTTTGTAGGAGCAATAGTAAAGCTCACCCTTATAATTTGTCGGTCTGGCACAAGGTCCTGTCTTTGACCATGCTATGCAACCACCGTTCTTACGGTTGACACCCGATTTGGTTCAGATGACCTAATGAACTCCCGGTGAATTCCTAGGATTTTACGTTCAATGGTAATGAACGCATTGAAAATGGGTTTTCAGAAAACAAATCGGTTTATAATTTGATCAAAATATTTTCTCGTTCAAGATCGAGTTTAGATATCATTGAATTCCATGAGTTTGAATTCTCAATCTTTAAGGTCAATCTCTAGGATTGAGTAATATCAGGCTTAAAAGCTGATTTTTAATCTTTAAGGAGATTATCCTTTCTGGGGATCTGATTCATTAGTCTTATCCAGCTAATTTGCACGGTGCCCTCCCCATTTTACAAGACAGATCCTCTCATGGTTAGGATAAGTCTAACCACTTGGCGACCCTGTTTGATGCTGAGGTCCGTGGATTTCCTGCTGATTTTAGTGATGACTTTTCTAGGTTTTTCGTCAACCTACAGCTGGTCTGGATGACAACTTCATGACCTAAATCAAGAAGCGCGTTTCTTTTTCGGAAGACTTTACTTCCTTTTAATGATGGAATTGATTCATCGTGTAGATCCATCTCTTCTTTTCTTTCATCGGGTAAAATAGTTTAGTTTAGTCCAAAGCAAAGTCCAAAGCAAAAGTATTTTCAGTTATTTCTTACAGAAATATGTGACATATGTTTAAGATAACTTGGTAATTTTTTCCACACTTGGCTTTTATTTTCCTTTTTATTGTCCTCTATTCCATTTTAAATGAATTTTAACATTTTGGTTTGTTTCTCAATTTATGTCCTTTCTGAGGTAACAATAATTTCGGTGTTAACACCTAGTTTTATCGTTCATAAATATGTATAAACATGATTTTGAGTTCATTTAATTGAAAATTTTGAAAATTTTTACTAGAATTGGGTAGTCAGTATATAAGACTAGGGCTGTTCTTTATCATCAGAGAGCACTAGATTCTAATACAACTACTACGTTACTAGTATTTTTAATGGTAACCAAGTGTTTAAGATAAAAATTTTAAAAATCCGAAAGAATTTAACCCCTTCCCACACTTAAGATCTTGCAATGCCCTCATTTGCAAGAAATCAGTAACAATTTAAATTATTGAGGGTGATTTGTGTGAAAATGATTAAATTTTACCAAAGTTTCCAAACATATTTGTGTTTGCTTGCTGAATGATAAATGGTGCATATCATTTGTTCATTCTGTCTTGTTGTTATTTCACATATATTTTGCATCTTGTCGTCAAAATTAGTTGCTTTTGCTGAACTTAATGCCAGTCTTTGAAAATGCGTTGTTTTACCATGTTGTGTACATAAGATAACTGCAAACATATATACATATTTTTGAAGTTTGATATATTACCCCACATTCAAAAATTATTAAAATCTAAGAATAAAAGTTAGAAAATTATAAAAACTATTACAATATTAAATAAGTATTAAACGTATCAACATTACAAATTACATAATAAATAAAACTAAGTAGACTAGGGATGATACTGATACCAGTAGGGGTTCCATGCATAACCATAGGTGCTATAAAATGCTTCGGCTGGGTTATACGTAGGATACGGTGGTTGAATCTCTATAGACCAGGGAGGGAATATGGGCTTTGGAGTAGGAATATAGTTTCTACCTATATGTTGGCAATAAGCTATGATTTGGTTTTGATGAACTTGCCAATCTTCAAATGCTCTATGTCTAGCATTTTCATACTCTTGTGAAGCTATAAACCTTTGCATTTCTGCCATTTCATTTCCCCCTCCTACATTACCTTGCTGTTGGTTTCTCTCAACCTGTGGATGTCTACCATGGTATTGTACTGCGGCGTTATTTCGCCTCTTCAAAACTTTTGCACCATGGTATACATTTAAACCTATTGTATCGCGGGGTTCTGGTTCTTCGACTAATAATCCCCTCCGACTTATATCCACACCGAGATATTCAGCAATCAAAGTAATAAATATACCACCTCCTATTATGCTATGTGGTCTCATCCCCCTAACCATAGCTGATAAATAATAACCCACACAATAAGGTATACTTACAGCGCTTTGTGGGTCTCGAATACACATATGGTAAAACAAATCCTGTTCATTTACCTTTTCCTTGTTCTTACCTCTTTGTGTAATCGAATTAGCTAAAAACCTATGAATTACTCTTAATTCAGCTCTATCTATATCCAAATAAGAGTAATTTCCCCCTTTGAATCGGTGATGGCTTGTCATTTGACTCCATACACCATGTGTATCAAAATTTTCATCTATCTTTCTACCATTTAGTATCAACCCTCTATAATCGGCAGATGCTAACTCCTCAGGCGTATATATACGTAAAGCGTGAGCCATGTCTAGTAAAGACATGTGGCGCATCGAACCTCCTAACAAAAATCTAATAAAAGATCGATCGGTTAAACTAGCTACTCGATCATTTAATTCTATACTACACAACAATTCTTCACACCATACTTTATATACAGGTCTACGCATGGTGAATAAACGTACCCAGTCGTTAAAAGTAGAATTACCATACCTCTGTGCAAGTAATTCCCTAATTGGCCCGGCCAATTCTACAGCTTCTAATGGTCCCCATTCTATGACCCTAGGTACCTCAACAACTTTAGAATGAAAAGTATGCAAACCCCTTTGGTATTTTGGATAATCTATCCAAAGTCTGTCAAATCTTAGGTTCGGGTGCAAATCTTCCAAGTGCATATCAGAAAATGTCATGACTGGATGAGGTATATCTTGTTTGTAGTAGTTATCCACCTCATGTTGTTCCGCATTCTCAGCAGGAGCATTGCTAGCTTGGGATGAAGATTCACCCCTTTCAGTCTGCAAAACACATCAAACACAATTTTTGTGCATCCAAATATGCATTAGTGTCAGCAAAATCATCAATCAAAATAATTACAATCACATGATCAATTTATATCAAACTTAAGCTCATTTTCATATTTTCATCAAATCTACACTTTTTCAAATAAGCATATACGAAAATGTTTGCCAAGTTCATAAGCATTCAACTCAAATAACATGTCAAAATAATCATTACTAGCAATTAAACAAGTTTCAAATGGCATTATCTCTCAAAAATCAAGTTCATGAATTTTAGACTTGAAAAAGTCCACTTTAATTCTCAAAATCATGTTTAGGCTCAAAGTTTGGATCATTTAACTACCTAAACATGTTACACTACTTAATTTAGCAACAATTCATGACAAAAATCGGCCATAACCTGTTTATATCAAAAAGCCCCAAATTGCTCAAGAACACAAACCCTAGATTACTTAAAATTTGAAGTTTAAGGCTTCTAATCATGTTAAATAGCATCAATCTAGGTTATACAAGCATAATACATAAGCAATTTAAGCATAATTACACTAAAAAGCATCAAAATCGAATTGGGTATAAAATTGCTCAAGAACACTAATTTTCGGATTAAATGGTGTTTAGGTGTAGAAATTTACCGTTTTTCTTGAGTAATTCCTTGATAGCATCCTTCTTAACATGATTTTAGTAAAAGATTTGATGATTAACGGTTAAAAATTGTGATTTTGGGGGTGTTTTCTCGGGTTTTTTCGGGTTTATTTTCGCTGTATGTGTGGTGTGGGTTGGGGACTGATCAGTTCTGCCCCTTTTATTTTTTTTCCGGTATTTTTGGAACTCCGCGAGTCGATGTGTTTTTTCCTTTCAAACTCCGCGAGTCGCGGAGTTTGTATTATTTTTTTTTTTTTTACACAAACCTTAACTTGTAAAACAAATATAAAATAAATTTAAAATTTTGTTTTCCTTTGTTTTAGGACGAGGTCGTTTCGGATCGATGTCCTAGTCCGTCCTTCGACAAAATTTTAAAATTTGTCTTTTTCAAGCGATTGTTTTAAAAGCTTAGATTTTTTTAGTTTTTTTGATGTTTTTGGCATACTTTAATTCAATAAGATTAAAAATAATGATAATAAAAGTTCTCGTTTCTCCCTCGGGTAAAGCAATTTCGGTTCAATGACCTAGTCTTCAACTTACAACGAATTTTAAAAATCATATTTTTAACTTAATGAGATAAAGTAAATTATTGTTTTTAAATTCACACAACTTAAATATAAAATTCAAAATTAATATTAAAAATTCACACCAAACTTAAAATTTGAAATGCATAAAATTAAAAATTCATATTTTAAAAATTAAAAATTCACACCAAACTTAATTTAAAAATTCATATTATAAATTCACATCAAACTTATATTAATTTTTCAAATATTTATAATTTTAAATATATTATTTTTACAAAGTTTACAATATTAATTTAAGATTTATATATTAATTTTAAAAACATGGTAAAAATAAAATTAAAAATCTTTTTGGCTTTTTATCCCACTTTAATCAATCAAATATTATCAAAAATATGCGCCCCTCTTTTCGGTAAAGTAATTTCGGTTCCATGACCTAATTTAACTCATGACGAATTTTTGAAATATTTTGGGTTGATTGATTAAAGATATTTATACCTTAAGAATAAACGTTAAATTTCGCAGTGATGTAATAAATTTTTGAATGATATCAATAGTTTCGGTCGCCAAACCTAATTTTATTCAATACCAATTTAATACTTTATAGCGAACAAATTAGCGTTTATTATCAAAAGGTTAAAAATAAAAAATAAAAAAAATAAAAACTGTACAAACATACCTGTGAAATAGATTTCTTAGTTATATGATCTATCCCATTTATAAGATAGTCGGTTTAATTGGTTTTCTATGGCTACATAGGCGTAACCTCGAGCATTCAGTGTTTTTTCTTCTAAACATATGAACGGTCCGTCTCTGCATAAAGTAACAAATTCGGTGTTTGAATAGGTTTGATTATTTGAACATTTACCTCCATGTGACCATTTTCGGCATTTGTGACATCTTTCTAGGTGTCGTGCTCTTCTTTTCGCTGCGGATTTTGATTTCCCTTTACCAAATTGTAACTTATTATCTTCGCATCTGGATTCTTTTCTTACTCCGTCCAATCTTTCTCTGATTACTGATACTATTTCACTCGGAAGTGTGTCATTATTACGTTTAGTGATCAAAGCGTGTAGCATTAGACCATGGTTTAGTTCATAGGCAGTCTTCATTTTGTAAAAACCTAAAAAAAATAAAAATTCAGAATGGGGGGAGAAGACTAGTTCTTTAGGGTCTGCTAGGGAAAGACCATTCGGGTTCCATTTTCGAGAACTACACGAAAAAAGACAATCTAACTCTAACAGAAATACATAAACCCCCTATACTTAGTCAGCTGTGGTATCGAAATTGTGATTAACTTCATTGTCTTCTTCCATCGGACCATGTATGTAATGTTTAACTCTGTGACCATTAACTTTAAATTCAATCCCATTTGAATTTATTAATTCTATCGTTCCGTATGGGAAAACTCTTTTGACTATGAATGGTCCAGACCATCTTGATTTCAATTTTCCAGGAAATAGCTTGAATCGTGAATTGAAAAGAAGAACTCTGTCTCCTTCTTTAAATTCTTTTAAACTTCTGATTCTTTTATCATGCCATTTCTTCGTTCTTTCTTTATAGATTAACGAATTTTCGTATGCTTCATGTCTTAATTCTTCTAATTCGTTTAGTTGACTTAATCGTAAACGTCCGGCTTCATGTAAATCAAGATTACATGTCTTCAAAGCCCAAAATGCTTTGTGTTCAATTTCTACTGGAAGATGACATGCTTTTCCATAAACAAGTCTAAAAGGTGTGGTTCCAATTGGAGTTTTGTAGGCTGTTCTAAAAGCCCAGAGTGCATCCTCCAATTTAATGGACCATTCCTTCGGATTTGATCCTACAGTTTTCTCTAGAATACGTTTTAAAGCTTGGTTGGTATTTTCAACTTGTCCACTTGTTTGTGGATTATATGCGGTGGAGATTTTATGAGTTACTCCATATCTTTTAAGAATTTTCTCAAGTTGATTATTACAGAAATGAGTACCCCGATCACTTATTAAAGCTTTCGGTGTTCCAAACCTTGCAAAAAGACGTTTTAAAAAGTTGACTACAACTCGTGCATCGTTAGTTGGGAGAGCTTGTGCTTCCGCCCATTTAGATACATAATCAATGGCAACGAGAATATAGAGATTATTATGAGATTTTGGAAATGGACCCATAAAGTCAATACCCCAAATGTCAAATACTTCACATACTTGAATAACATTTTGTGGCATTTCATCACGTTGACTTATTTTTCCGGTCCTTTGACAAGCATCACAGGATTTGCAAAGAAGATATGAGTCTTTGTAAATTGTAGGCCAATAGAATCCAGCATCATAAACTTTTCTTGCTGTTAGTTGAGGCCCATAATGCCCTCCTGTTGGTCCTGCGTGACAATGGTTTAATATTTTACTGGCTTCATCTCCGAATACACATCGGCGTATTATTCCATCTGGACAACTTTTAAACAAATGTGGATCTTCCCAAAAATAGTGTTTTATATCACTGAAGAATTTCTTTCGTCTTTGGTACGATAATCCTTTTTCAAGGAATCCACAAACTAAGTAGTTTGCATAGTCTGCAAACCATGGAATTTCATTATAATCTATCTTCAATAGATATTCATCAGGAAAGTTGTCTTGTATGGCCGATTCATTTAGAACTTCTAATTCAGGATTTTCAAGACGAGAAAGATGATCAGCGGCGAGATTTTCTGCTCCTCTTTTATCTCGGATTTCAATATCAAACTCTTGTAAGAGTAAGATCCAATTGATTAATCTTGGTTTAGCATCTTGTTTCGAAAATAGGTATCTAAGAGCAGAATGGTCGGTATAAACCACCGTTTTTGCTAGAACGAGATATGATCGAAATTTGTCAAAAGCAAAGACAATAGCAAGGAGTTCTTTTTCAGTAGTTGTATAGTTCGTTTGTGCTCCTTGTAACGTCTTACTAGCGTAATATATAGGTTGAAATCATTTTTCAATCCTTTGTCCTAAAACGGCTCCCATTGCAAAATCACTTGCATCGCACATTAGTTCAAATGGTAGATTCCAATTTGGTGTTATCATGATCGGCGCATTAGTGAGTTTCTCTTTAAGAATATTAAAAGATTTGATACACTCATCTGAAAAGATGAATGGAGCATCCTTTTCTAGGAGTTTATTCATAGGAGTGGCAATTTTAGAAAAATCTTTTATGAAACGTCGGTAAAAACCGGCATGCCCTAGAAAACTCCTTACTCCTCTAACATTGGTGAGATGTGGAAGTTTAGCAATTACATCTACTTTAGCTCTATCCACTTCAATTCCTTCTTTTGAAATTTTATGTCCAAGAACGATGCCCTCTTTAACCATGAAATGACATTTCTCCCAATTAAGTACTAGATTTGATTGTTCGCATCTAATAAGCATTCGTTCAAGATTAGCTAGACATGTTTCAAATGTATCACCGAAGACTGAAAAGTCATCCATGAAAACTTCCATGCATTCTTCTATCATGTCATGAAAAATCGCCATCATATACATTTGAAAGGTTGCAGGGGCGTTGCAAAGTCCAAATGGCATGCGTTTGTAAGCAAAAGTACCATAAGGGCACGTGAATGTGGTTTTCTCTTGGTCCTCGGGTGCTATTAGAATTTGAAAATATCCGAAAAATCCATCTAGAAAACAATAGTAACTATTTCCGGCTAATCTTTCCAACATTTGATCTATGAAAGGTAAGGGAAAGTGATCTTTTCTGGTGGCGTCATTTAATTTTCTATAATCAATACACACACGCCATCCTGTTACAGTCCTAGTAGGAATAAGCTCATTTTTTTCATTTGTAATGACAGTCATGCCACCCTTCTTAGGCACGCATTGAACTGGGCTTACCCATGGACTATCAGAGATTGGATAAATTAGACCTGCATCTAGCAGTTTAATAATCTCTTTCTTAACTACATCTTGCATATTAGGATTTAGTCTTCGTTGGCGTTGCACATACGTTTTATGACCTTCTTCCATAAGGATTTTATGTGTGCAATACGAAGGACTTATTCCTTTAATATCATGAATCTTCCATGCAATGGCTGGTTTATGAGCTTTCAACACAGAAATGAGTTGTGATTTCTCATTTTCAGTAAGAGAAGACGATATTATAACAGGTAATTCAGATTCACCATGTAAATAAGCGTATTCCAAATGGTTTGGAAGTGGCTTTAACTCTAATTTCGGTGGTTCTTCTATCGATGATTTATATCGATATCTGTCTTCTTCTTTTAGCATTTGAATTTCTTCTGTTGTTGGTTCATATCCATTAGCTATAAGTGTAGCTAACATTTCAACTTCATCAATTGGTTCATTACCTTCTCCTAATGAACATTCTCCTGTTCCTTGTAATTCTGGAAATTCTTCTAATAATTCTGCATGTGCATCTATAGTTTGAATATAATAACATGTATCATCTGCAGATTGTGGTTGTTGCATTGCTCTATCAACTGAAAAGGTAACACTCTCATCCTCTATACTTAGGGTCAATTTCTTACCGAACACGTCTATCATTGATTTAGCCGTGTTTAAGAATGGTCTTCCTAATATGAGAGGAACTTGAGAATCTTCTTCCATGTCCAGAACAACAAAATCTACTGGAAATACTAAAGTACCAACTTTAACTAGCATGTTCTCCATTATCCCTCTAGGATATTTTATTGATCTATCGGCTAGTTGTATGCTTATTCTGGTTGGTTTCAATTCTCCAAGGTCTAGTTTAGCGTATAGTGAATACGGCATTAGATTTATACTAGCACCTAAGTCTGCCAATGCTTCTATTGAACTAAGACTACCCAGAAAACATGGAATTGTGAAACTTCCTGGATCAGATAGTTTTTCTGGTATCTTATTCAACAGCACTGCTGAACAATTAGCATTCATGGTAACAGCCGAGAGTTCTTCCATTTTCTTTCTATTTGAGATTAGATCTTTCAAGAATTTGGCATATCTAGGCATTCCTGAAATCACATCAATGAAAGGAAGATTTACATTTATCTGTTTAAACATATCCAAGAATTTGGATTGCTCGGCTTCAAGTTTCTCTTTCTTCATTTTACTCGGGTAAGGAAGTGGTGGTTGGTATGGTTTAACATAAGGTTTATCCTTAATTGTGTTATCTTCATTAACCTTTTCAACTACCGGTTCTTTTTCATTATCTTTATTAGGTTGTAGTTCTTGTAGAGTAGGAATAGCTTCATCAGAAGTTACAAGTATTTCAGGTGGTTTAAGTGTTGTACCACTTCTTGTGGTAATGGCTTTAGCTGTTTCATTCCGGGGGTTAGCATTTGTATCACTAGGTAGAGTTCCCGGTTTTCTTTCACCTATTAACCTTGCTAGGTTACTTACTTCTTGTTCCAGATTTTGAATAGAAGCTTGTTGATTTCTAAATGCTTGAGCATTTTGTTCATTAGTTTGTTTCTGAGATGTGAAAAACTGCGTTTGAGTTTCAACTAGCTTCGTCATCATATCTTCTAAATTCGGCTTTTTATCATCGGTTTGTTGTGGTGGTTTGTTTTGAAAATTAGGTCTTTGCTGATTGTAATTATTATTGGATACTTGTTGATTGCTAGGACCTTGTTGGTTGTTGTATGGAATATTTCGGTTATAATTCTGGTTTTGATTGTAAATCAGTCTTGGCGGTTGATAATTATTCTGATAATTATTTCCAGGCCTTTGGTTTATGTATGAAATATTCTCTCTTTGTTCCATTGTTAATTCAATACTGAGACAATCTTTTGTCAAATGTGGTCCTCCACACTGCTCACAACTAATTCGTATTGAGTGAATATCTTTAGTCATCTTTTCCATTCGTCTCTCCACAGCATCTATCTTTGCGGAAATGGAATCTAAGTCATGGCTAGAATCGGCTCTAGCTGTTTTAGATGATCTAACGATATCTTTTTCTTGGTGCCACTCATGTGAGTGGGAAGCAGTGTTATCAATAATTTTGTAAGCATCAGTTTCGGTTTTCTTCATAATAGAACCACCAGCTGCTATATCTATGTCTTTCCTTGTAGTGATGTTGCATCCTTGGTAGAATATTTGTACTATTTAACAGGTGTCTAAACCATGTTGCGGACATCCTCTTAACAACTTTCCAAATCTAGTCCACGCCTCATATAGAGTTTCATTCGACTTCTGTGTAAATGTAACAATTTCTCCTTGAAGTCTTACGGCTTTAGATGCAGGAAAGAATTGTTTAAGAAAATTTTCAACTAAAACGTCCCATGTATCAATCGCCCCTTCAGGTATCGATTCCAACCAATCTTTGGCTTCTCCCTTTAAAGTCCAGGGAAATAACATGAGATATATCTGTTCATCCTCCACTTCTCGGATTTTAAATAGTGTGCAGATCCTTATAAAGGTACGTAGATGTTCATTTGGATCTTCCTTCGGCGCACCACTAAATTGGCATTGATTAGTCACCATGTGTAGAATTTGTCCTTTGATTTCATAATCTGGCGCATTAATGTCTGGATGAGTAATTGCGTGACCTTGGCCAGTGCGTTTAGCTCTCATTCGGTCTTCCATACTTAATGGTTCTGTTACTTCCATAATTGAATTTGTTGAATCGGAATCACTAGAGGATTCTGATTTAATGGTTCATTCCTCAACAATCTCTGTTTGAATGATTGGTGGTTCCGAAGGAAAGTTTAGTGGTTCAGGATCTACGAATCGTCCCTGAATATTCTCCGGATTCTCAATTGTGAGGTCGGGTTCAAAAAATGGATTATCGAAAATTTGAACTGGAGTACTTGGTCGATTGGATGACGATTCTAAAGAAAAATCAACGGCAGTAATATTTGCTAAATGTCTTGATCTAGTTACAGGTGGTGAACGTACAAAAGGTGGTGAACGTCTTGCTTGGTGCATTCACTGAATATCCTATTAGTTTTTAAAAGGAAAGAAAAATTATAATAAGTTATCCAATCAATAGACTTTTCTGATTTTGCCCACGTTTCGAATAGCCAAAAGATGCAGCAGAGGGGCAGGATTCGTTTGGTCTCAATATAATTGAGGACTGTTTGGCTCCAATAACCCGGTCCACGTACAAATCCAACTATTACTACGAACCAGAAAATTTTGATGTCTATCAATTTAACCACTTAAACTAAATTTTCGTAATTTTAAGAAATTTAGATAAGAAGTAGAATAAAAATCTATGTCCTAAAACTAGAATAGCGAGAAATAAGAAAGAAAAAAAATTCGTCGAAAAAGGTCGAAAAAGAAAAATGGTTGAAAAATAAAAGGTGACGGAAAGATAAAAGAAACTTATAACACTTAAAAACACTTGACTAACCTAACCTTATTACTACAACTAACTTAAAATTATAATCGCAAATTGAGATTACTAATTGGAATGATAATTGATACATAGGTAAAAGTCGTCTAAAAATATTAAAGCTTACGGGAAAAACTAAATCCCAAATGGAAATAACTTAAAAAGACACTAAAACTTAAAAAGGCGTCGCAAAATTCTAAAGTACCTAAATCTTAGTCTAAAGAAAAAGCACTTAAGGAATTCTACGGCAAAGCCTAAAAATCTAGAAGTAAAAATAACTATGGCAAAAACTAAGTTTAAAACTAAATATGAGCTAAAAATACAAATATTACGCTAAAACGATTAAAAAGGGACAAAATATAAAAATAAACTAAAAGTTGTAAAAAGTACAATTTTTATAAAAATATTTATATTATTTATTTTATAAAACTATTAATTTTATATATAATAAAACTAATTAAAATTTAAAATACAATTTAATTTAAAAACTTAAACTAATTATATTAATAATTAAGTAATTAGGGTTTATTAATAATAATAATTAATAATTACCCGTAATAAATGCTGATTAGGGTTTCTGTCGGTGTCAGGGTGGCTCCGCGAGTCGCGGTATTCGAGGCTGCAAACTCCGCGAGTCGCGGGGTACCAATTTTCAACTCAGGTACAGTTTAAAATTTGACGCGTTTTTTTTTTTCTGTTTTAAAATCTAAAATATTTATATAATAAAAACTTATATTTTTATAAAATAAAAATAAAGAAACTTTATAATACTTAAATATTTAATAAAATCTTAAAAATATATAAATTTTTTTGTTTTTCTTTTTATATTTTCGAATAATTAAAAACGTATTTTTACAAAAGTGAATTTTAATAAAAGTAAACTAAAAATAAAAATCTTTTTTTTATGTAGCGTTGCGCTTTCGGCGTTTAAGAGTTCCCCAGCAGCGGCGCCAAAAATACTTGATTGTTAAAGCTAAGGGGTATAAATTACTATTAAATTTTACAAGAAAATACTATTAAATACGATACAATTTTGCACAAGATATTTATTTATTTAGAGAATGGATATACTTAAACCTTGCTACAACACTTATAGGCAGTGTACCTAATCGTACAGTAGTGTAGTTTTTAGTAAGTCCGGTTCGTTCCACAGGGAAAATCTTTAAACAAAGCTTAACGCTATATTAGTTTACTTTTATAAAAATACAAATATATATATAAGTAATATTATTATTATAAAGGGGGGTTTTTACCGTTTAATGACCGGTTTGTCGATTTTAAAACTTTAGTCGCAGTTAAAACCAAATGTAAAATAATAAATACAAGACTTAATTTAAAGCGTAAAGTAAATAACGATAATGAAATTGCGAATAATAAAAGCGCGATAAAATAAACTTGCGATAATTAAAAAGTACGATAATTAAAAGTGCAATTAAATACAATAACAATAAAAATGCGATAATTAGAAGTGCAATTAAATATAAAATAAAGGAAATTAAATATGAAATAAAAGAATTATGCTTATTTAAACTTCCGTAACCATGATGTTTGACGTGTTGATTTTAGTTTTATGCCCATGGGTTAATTGTCCTTTGTCCTGGATTATTTAATATGTCCGTCTGGTTTTTGTCCATAATAGTCCATCAGTCATAAATATAAAGTGCGAGTGTCCTCGTCAAATTATCCTTATACCCGAAGTTAAATATTCCAACTAATTGGGGACTTAAACTGTAACAAGATTTTAATACTTTGTTTAATAATTACACCAGGATGTCGACTGAGTGTAACCCAAGGTTTTAATATTTTGTTATCAATTATACCAAGTGTCCTTGTACATAATTTCACCCCTGTTTTAATTATTCTAGTGGCTATTAATCCATTCCCGTGTCCGGTTAAATGAACGATTATTCGTACATATAAATACCCGGCCCATCGTGTCCGATCGAGTGTATATGGTAATTTATAGGGACGCCCAATTGTAAATCTTTATATTAACATTAACAAACTATCATTTAGTTAAACAAATATAAAGCCCATTAATAGCCCATAGTCTAATTTCCACAAGTGTCGTTCTTTTGTCCAAACCCCAATTATGGTACAAAGCCCAATTACCCAATTTTAGTAATTAGCCCAACATCATGATTACTTCGGATTAAATAAGCATAATAATAACTTAGCTACGAGACATTAAATTAAAAAGGTTGAACATAACTTACAATGATTAAAAATAGCGTAGCGTTACACGGACAGAATTTCGACTTACACCCTTACAACATTTGCTAACATACCCTTATTATTAGGATTAAAATTAAAATTAAAATATAAATTATAAATATAAATATTACGTATATAGATAGAGAGATTGATGGATATTGGATGATAAATTGATCAGAATTCGTTGGGCTTTATAGGGAGTTTCAGTTTTTGGGGCTCCGCGACTCGCGGCCCATTCCTTCTTCAAACTCCGCGAGTCGCGGAGTTTGTAAATACAGCTCACTCCATTTTGGCTCTTTGTTTACCGACGGTTTATTATATAAATATAATATATATATAATTTATATAATTAATTATATATTATATTATATTTATATACATAGTTAACTTGTAATTTTTAGTCCGTTGCGTCGAGCGTTGAGAGTTGACTCTGGTCCCGGTTCCGGATTTTCGAACGTCCTTGCGTACAATTTAATATCTTGTACTTTGCGTTTTGAATATTGTACTCTTGTAATTTCGAGACGTTTCTTATCAATAATTGGAACCTCTTTGATTGTCTTTTGTACTTTTGAGCTTTTTGGTCGTTTGCGTCTTCAATTCGTCGAATCTGTCTTTTGTCTTCACCTTTTATTATTTAAACGAATATCACTTGTAAATAGAACAATTGCAACTAAAAGCTTGTCTTTCTTGAGGAATAATGCTATGAAATATATGTTCATTTTTAGCATTATCACACATCACAATCCAATATAGCACAGGCCACCTAATTTTCCTTTAGCTTCCCAGAAATTCCGTATGATTTATCACAATATACTTCTGTTGGTCGGACATAAGCATATTATCCTAAATCATACCTTCATTCTGAGTCGCTCGAACCGGAAAATACTACTTGTCCCATTCACTAGCTTAATTCCAACGAGTCTCCTCAAACGCTTCGGCAATAACTAAGCTACTTTATAATTAACCAATCACACCATCTGTCCAATCATAGTTATTTAAACATTGTCTATCAATCATCCAAATCTAATCTATCAACCATATCATACATCCAACAAGCATAGGAAATATGTGGTCAATATAGTTCACTACCGTCATAACAATCATACTCATGCCACTATCCAACAACTTCATGTCGTCCAAAAGTCCACTATACAAACATACTCAACGCATCTCTATCCAAGTCACGGTTCTCAAACTCAAAAAGTCAACCTAAGGATCACCCTTACCCCACATAGCACACAAGGGTCGCGACCAAACATACAACACATAACCCAATAAAATAAATCTTACGCTACAATCAAGATCTACAAATCTACACACACATATATATACACAATCATATATATACAACTAAACAGTACAAGGATTTTGAAGCGTACCTGTATTCACATCATATTCAACATCTGCATCTGCAACCATCTGATAAGCTCTTGCTATTGCCGTAGGTGGAATCTTTCTTTTCTGCCCCACTGGAGAACCAGAAGATCCACCTACTGATCCCGGCTGCGCTCCTGGCCCCGCCCCAGAACTTGATCCTCTTACATACGGACACTGAGCTGACCTATGCCCCACTTGATGATACTTCCAACATACATCCTCTTAGAACGAACACATCCGAATCTCGTGCCCCACAATACCACATCTCAAACATCTTTTGGTTGAATCTGAACAAGGACCACTATGAGATGATCTACAACTATAACACTAAGAATTCTGACTTGATGCTGTCCCACTCTGTTCTGACCCACTTTTCTGTTTCAACTTAACTGACTTCTTTGACCTAGTGTCCGAATGACTCATCATCTGATCTTGTTGTGGTACCACATAACCTACCATTCTATTTCTTGCTGCTTTAACATCATCTTCTACCATCTTGGCCTTAACAAACGCTTGCGATAGCGTCGTCTCCATCCTAACCATTGTTCTGTACTCTGGTAAAATTATATTAACAAAATGTTGAATTTTGGACTGTTCGTCTGGAACCCACTGTTGCACAAACCTTAATTTATCTATATACTGCTCAATCACCTCATCTATCGTCATATGAGGTATCATTTTCATTGCAAGAAATTCTATCTTAATTCGATTGAGATCATAGGATGAACAATATTGCTCACAAACTTTACTATAAAATTGTTCCTAAGTAATCATGTTCACTTGCTCTTTCGGTGTACTAGAAATAACTGTATCCCACCAAACCATTGCCCTATTCTTCAGCATACGACTAGCATAAATAACCTGCAATTCTGGTTCACACTGACATGCCTCAAAAACCTTTTCTATCTCTCTTAACCAGTTAAGGGTTACCGTTAGGTTAGAACTTCTTGAGTACTCTGGTGGATTACAATTTAGAAACTGTTTGAAGGTACATTTCTTCGGTTGTTGAAACATCAGCATCTGATAAGGACCCCACATCTGATTTGGGAACTGTTGATTAAACTGAGGTGGCATCTGATACTGTTGAGGAAACTGATACTGAGGTAGTAACCATTGCTGTTGTTGGAAAGCACTTCCAGTTTGCTGATACATATTTGACTGCACCGGATACCCACTAAACATCTGATTCGGTACACTACCACTTGGATTCACTGTTAACTGACTTTGTTCTAATTCTCTTATTCGATCATTTTCTTCCTTTAACTGACTTTCCAAATCTAGAATTTGTTCTTGCGGATTTTCTTCTGACACATACCCGTCTTCATCTGGGGCTCTGAATGTTCCGGATGCTGACGGACCAGTTGCGTTTCCTGTATTATCTGCCATATCTGCACTACCACAACAACTCACACAAACGCTTAGTGGAAAACAGGTTAGTACCTATCAACTGACGCATGTAATCCCTACATTCACTTAACCCGTCTCCTCAGATATGTTTGACACAACACAAGGTTTGAGAACATGACATTCAACACAATGTACATGCGACCAAACCTATGCTCTGATACCAAGTTTTAACACCCTGATATTTTTTTTAAATCACAGCGGAAGACTTAATTTACATATTTATAAAAGTTAAGACATCAGAGTTCGTCTTGTCAAACATATCTTCAGCCCGACTCCCGTCCCTACTAGCACTAAAATCCAAAACCTGCAAGGGAGGAGGTGAGGGGGGTTAGCACAAGGCTAAGTGAATGGAATCATCTAACAGATATAGCATACAGTACCAACTTGTACAACTACATCAGCTACAACAATCAATAACAGGCAACCGGCAACTAACAACTAATCATCTGGCAACTAACAACTAGAAACTATCAACAGGCAACTGGCAACTATGCTCCAACTGGAGGATCGGCGGCTTGTACGGGCACACGACCACTAGCTGATCAGTCTAGCGTCTACCGATAGTCTTTACTACTGAATCATCAGTATAGTCATCCACACGCAGGTGATGCGTCGTTCAGCACTATACTCAACAAACAGTAGCCAACTAGACCCAACCACAACTAGGTTGACCTCTCTGAGCTGAACCTAACAACTATAGGTTCCAACTGGCAACTACTACTTGTGCATACAACTGTTAAGCAACTACCACTACGAACAACTGTCACTACGACTAGCATGGCAACTCTACAGTGATCATTATTACAACATATCTACTAAACATGGCAACTATAACAGTATAACATAGTAGCACAACTTGCTACTCTATACTACACCCGGAGATAATCCCACTCACTGATTACCAGCAACAGAAGGAACTCAGAATTCTAATCTTACTGAGCCTTCTCTTCGTCTTTATCACCTGAGAATAGACATAACATAGTCAATAATCATGTCTTGATAACAACCGACAAGAAAACAACAACACCAATACCAACACTTAATCAATCTGACCTGTTAACCGTACGAGTGACACTCATCTGCACATCTGAGAAACCTCAACCGTACGGTTGACACCTCACTCGTACGTTTGGTCCTTGGCCAAATCTCTAATTACACAACAGTAGATCCATAAGGTTGACCACACGGGTGACATATGGCTCGTACGAGTCACATCTCAACCGTACCATCTAAATAGCAAATATAACAGTTCAAGTAACCACTCACTCGTGCGGTTCATCATGCGGTTAACCACCTCAACCGTACGAGTGAAAGCTCACTCGTGCGAGTGAAGGATCACTCATGCGAGTGACAAGGAACATCAATAGCAACATATAATGACATTTTTCAACCTATATTCATCTTATATTCATTCATTCATAGGCCTATATCAAGAATTCAACCCATAATAATAGATTAACGCATGCACACTAGACACACACGCTAATACCTCTATTTCTGACCCAAATATATTTTTATATATCTTCTAAAGAGTTTACCATTGGAAAGGATTTTTCATTATGATTCCAACGATACTTGATTCATCAAAAACGGAGTTACGGTTTGAAAGTTATGACCAAAACAAGTTTCCACAAATCTGATCATGTGCTCACACGCGTGGCTGAGGCCTCACTCGTGTGAGTGAGTCCTCACATGTGTGGTTGACCCTCAAAAGTATGGTCACTCGTATGAGTGACCTGTCAAAAGTGTGGGTGCTGATGAACACCTACAGCTCGCTGCTTTCGCGTTTTTTGACCCCAAAATATGATTTTTACTCAATCTGATCATGAAACCACTTCAAAAACATCATATAATAACTATAGAACATATATCTAACAACAATTAACACTAACAAATATAATTCATCAAGATTCAAGCATCAAAACTCACTTTTTCTCAAGAATACAAAAAAAAAATCCAATTCTTAAGAAATCAAAGCATGGATTCGACAAGACAAACCTGAGATGATGCTCACAATGATGCTAGAAATCAGTCTCTAAAGTCTCTTAATCCAATTTCAAGTTTAAATCAATTAGGGTTTCAAGAGTGAAGGATTTAGGTACGGGAGTAATATTTCTAATTTGTCATAACCCGTCCTTAACCGTAAGAACGTGTTAGATAACGTATGATTTCATTGCGAGGTATTGACCTCTATATGCGACATTTTTAAAAGAAAAACTGCATATATTATACATTACAAACCATGATTCTTATTTTTGATACAACTTTGGACGAAATAAAGATGATTATCGTTTAGCGATAATCTTCGACTTACAAACTTTACAAATGATGATAACAACACGATTTCTAGCATATTTTACAACACAAGTTCTTGGATATGCAGTCTTATTTTTGACACAAATATGCGTACGCAAGATCCTGCTCAAATTCAACATAATGCAGCGGAAACTTCTAATTATCACCTGAGAATAAACATGTTTAAAACGTCAACATAAAGTTGGTGAGATATAGGTTTAGTGCCGGCAGCAATATATATATAGACCACAAGATTTCGTATATAAACAGTTTAATAAAAATATTCTAAGTGGTTGAGCACTTGGTAACCATACTTAACAATTAATCACGTCGCATATTCCCTTTAATATGAAATCTTACTACACTGTACCAAGTGTAGTCACGAAACGAAGTACTGTGCAACCGTTGAATACTGGTCGTCCAGTCCGGTTGGGGTTGTCAAGCCCGATAGATCTATCAACAGGATTCGCGTTTACAATACCGCTGTAAATATTAGTTACCAAGCTACAGGGAAGTACGCCAGTGGTACAACTCAACGTAGAATATATTTTTCAGTTACTTGTGTCCATAACGTAAAACATAAAATACATGTATTCTCATCCCGAAATATTTAGAGTTTAAAAGTGGGACTATATACTCACTTTCATCTTGAAGATATATATATTTTGACTTGGTCTCCCGGTTGATATCACGAACCTATCCATATATAATATATCAATACCTTTTCTTTTTAAACAACGTCACATATATATTCTTGTTATACTTTTAATACTTTTTATAATTCCTTAGTCCGTAGTTAGCAGTTCGTTGTTAGTAATTCAATTTTAATGGTTCATATTTAGATGTTTAATAAACCCCCAACGAAATAAATAAAACCCCCAACGTATATGTATTGGTCGAGATTAATCTTGACCCACGGTACCGGTGTTGTCAAATGACGTGTTGCGTACATAAAGTACCGGTGTTGTCAAATGACGTGTTGCGTACAAACATGGGATCTTATGATTAATCTTCTCGTGTTGTTTACGGGTGATCCTGAACCATATAAAATTGAATTATGAGTACATATATATAAAATATCATGTTATCTTAAAAAGATGTGATTTATTTTAATTTTCTCCAATTAATCCCGAAGTTAAACTAGTCTTGGATAGCCAATTTTGTTTCGGTCATAGTTTCTTCGTTACAACTCCGTTTTCGTTGATTCAACTTGCCATCTCCTTGGATCGAGTTCCTCTTTAAGACTATGAACTGTAAATATCTTAGTTTGTATTCAAAATCACACGGCATAGGTGAAACTTTAGTGAAACTTATGAAGTTAAACCTTTTCCTTTATGTAGGCAACCTTAAATGATTATTTTTCTAAAAATACTTATACTTTGAATTAAATCATGAAATTTTTATGTGTTACCATATTCATAGTAAAAATCATTTTTCCAGAACATAAACCTTCAATTCAAAGTTTAAGATGGTTTTTAATTATCCAATCCAAAACAGCCCCCGGTTACACTCCGACGTCGTAAAAACAGTTTTTAAGGTGTTCTTTGAAAAACCAAGTTATACCTTGTTAAATTAGCATATATTTAAGTTATATTACAGGTCTTGAAGTATTTTAAAAGTTAAGTTAGAAGGATCTATTTAGTTTGCAAACAAGTTTGAAAACATTCAAACTATGTTCTTGTTGTTAAAATTGTATACCACAAAATATGATAGCTATATATATATGAATCGAATAAGGTTATGAACATAGATACTACCTCAAGTTCCTTGGACAAGGTTTCTGTAAAAGAGGAGTAAGAACCTAGAACCAAAAGGGTGATGGAATTGGATGAAAGATTGGAAGTAAGTTTGTGTTCTTGGAAGGATTTCTTGAAGTGTTTTTGTAAGGTTTTCTTATGAGATTTAAGTGTTGTTTTTGAAGCTAAATGATGGAGAAAATGCTTGGAGATGATCAAGTATGAAGTTAAGAGTATTTTGAGAGAGAAATGGAAGTGTAAGTATGAGAAAATGGGGTGAAGAAATGGTGTGCATGCATAAAAACGTTTTTAGGTTATAAAGGAAAAAAAAGATACCTAACTTTGTTTTCTTGCTAAATAATTCATGCTACTTGACAAATGGTTGGTTCCACATGTTTCTTAATCATTTAAGGCTGCTAAGGAGCAGATTTTTATTGGTATATACCAATAGTAAATACATCTAGAAGCTGCGTATGATACGAGTACATATACTCTAGATATACGTATAGAAATTTTGTGAAAAATGGAATGAGGATTCAAATATAGCTATCTTTTGTGAATACACTTATATGGTTTTATGTATTTAAGTTCTTAAAAGTGATTAAATTCATTACTTATACGATATATGTATAAACATTATAGGTCATAAGTATTTAAGTCAAATAACGTTGCGTATGGTTATCGTTTTGAAAACTTAAGTTAGTAGTTTCAAAATATACATATAACTTATTGTTATTAATACAAAATGAGATATTAAAACATTCTTAGATCATGTTAAATATGTATATATACATATATATACACAAACGTATAATTATCATATGTTATATAGTTCGTGATATCATCGGTCAAACTAGACGGTCAAACGTTGTGTAAAACTCTTTTCAAAAACATAAATCTCAACAATTTGGATTGCTTATCATGTTGGTAAGGTTTAATTCATGTAAATATTAATCTTACAAGTATAGAATGATCGAAAAAGTGCGGGTCATTACAGTACCTACCCGTTAAATAAATTTCGTCCCGAAATTTTAAAATTGTACCTATTTTGCGTCATCGGGAAACAAGTGTGGATACTTTTGTTTCATTTGATCCTCTCGTTCCCAAGTAAACTCGGGACCCCTTCGAGCATTCCAACGAACCTTAACGATCGGTATGTTGCTCTGCTTGAGCCGTTTAACTTCACGATCCATGATTTCGATTGGTTCTTCGATGAATTGTAGTTTCTCGTCGACATGGATTTCTTCAAGAGGAATGGTGAGGTCTTCCTTTGCAAGACACTTCTTAAGGTTTGAGACGTGAAAGGTATTATGTACTCCGGCGAGTTGTTGCGGTAACTCGAGTCGATAAGCTACCGGTCCAATGCGTTCGATGATCTTGAACGGGCCTACATACCTTGGGTTTAGTTTACCCCTTTTTCCAAAACGTATTACACCTTTCCAAGGTGACACCTTTAACATAACCATGTCACCGATCTGAAACTCTAATGGTTTCCTTCGAACATCGGCGTAGCTCTTTTGGCGACTACGGGCTGTTTTCAATCTCTCCTTGATTTGTACTATCTTCTCAGTCGTTTCGTGTATGATCTCGGGACCAGTTAATTGTCGATCTCCTACTTCATTCCAACAAATAGGAGATCTACACTTCCTTCCGTACAATGCTTCGAATGGCGCAGCTTTAATGCTCGCATGATAACTATTATTATACGAGAATTCTGCTAATGGTAGATATTTATCCCATCCGTTTCCAAAATCGATCACACATGCCCTGAGCATGTCTTCAAGAGTCTGAATCGTTCTTTCACTCTGCCCGTCGGTTTGCGGATGATACGCGGTACTCATATCCAAACGAGTTCCTAGGGCCTCCTGTAGTGATTGCCAGAACTTTGATGTAAATCTACTATCACGATCGGATATAATGGAAATAGGTATTCCATGCCTTGAAACAACTTCCTTTATATACAATCGTAATAGTTTCTCCATTCTATCCGTTTCCTTTATAGGCAAGAAGTGTGCAGACTTGGTGAGACGATCAACAATCACCCAAATGGTGTCGTATCCCCAGGCAGTCTTTGGTAACTTCGTGATGAAATCCATGGTAATACCATCCCATTTCCATTCTGGGATTTCTGGTTGTTGAAGTAACCCTGACGGCTTCTGGTGTTCAGCTTTGACTTTGGAACAAGTTAAACATTCCCCAACATATGTTGCAACGTCTGTCTTTAAATTAGGCCACCAATAATGTGTCTTAAGATCTTGGTACATCTTTCCAACTCCAGGATGTATCGAGTATCTTGTCTTATGTGCCTCATTTAATATCAACTTCCTTAATCCACCCAACTTCGGTACCCAAATACGATTTGCAAAATATCGAATTCCATCTTCCCGCATAACGAGTTGCTTCTCATACTTCTTCATTATTTCATTTCCTATATTTTCTTTAGTAAGTGCTTCTCGTTGAACTTCTTTGATTTGTGAGTTGAGATTCATGCGAATTTTTATGTTCATCGCTCGTACTCGAATTGGTTCTCGTTCCTTTCTGCTTAAAGCATCGGCCACCACGTTCGCCTTCCCGGGATGATAACGAATTTCACAATCATAGTCGTTTATTAACTCGACCCACCTACGTTGTCTCATGTTCAGCTGTTTCTGATCAAAAATATGTTGAAGGCTTTTATGATCAGTAAACACAGTGCATTTAACCCCATACAAGTAGTGTCTCCATATCTTCAATGCAAACACGACTGCTCCCAGTTCTAGATCATGCGTCGTATAATTCCGCTCGTGAATCTTCAATTGTCGGGATGCGTATGCAATAACTTTCTTTCGTTGCATAAGAACGCAACCAAAACCTTGTCGCGAAGCGTCACAATATATTTCAAAATCATCGTTCCCTTCTGGTAACGATAAAATAGGCGCTGTAGTTAACTTCTTCTTTAGTAATTGAAATGCACTCTCCTGCTCAGAAGTCCATTCATATTTCTTCCCTTTTTGCGTTAACGCTGTCAACGGCTTAGCTATTCGGGAAAAATCTTGAATAAACCTTCTATAATAACCGGCTAAACCCAAAAATTGGCGTATCTGCGTTGGTGTCTTAGGAGTCTCCCATTTTTCAATGGCTTCAATTTTTGCTGGATCAACCTGAATTCCTTTGCTACTAACAACGTGGCCAAGAAATTGCACTTCTTTCAACCAGAAAGCACATTTAGAAAATTTAGCATATAGCTGTTCTTTTCTCAACAACTCTAATATCAACCTTAAATGCTGCTCATGCTCTTGCTCACTCTTGGAATAGATAAGAATATCATCAATGAAAACGATAACAAACTTATCTAAATATGGACTACAAACTCGATTCATGAGGTCCATGAATACAGCTGGCGCATTTGTCAACCCAAACGGCATGACCAAAAATTCGTAATGACCATAACGTGTCCGAAAAGCAGTTTTCGGAATGTCCTCTTCTTTGACACGTAATTGATGATAGCCCGACCTTAAGTCAATTTTTGAGTACACACATGATCCTTGGAGTTGATCAAATAAGTCATCAATTCTCGGTAGTGGATACCGATTCTTGATAGTTAACTTATTTAATTCACGATAATCTATACACATCCTAAAAGATCCATCTTTCTTTTTAACAAATAGAATCGGAGCTCCCCACGGTGAAGTACTTGGTCGTATGAATCCATGATCCAGTAATTCTTTTAACTGACTCTGAAGTTCTTTTAACTCGGACGGTGCAAGTCTATATGGAGCACGAGCCACTGGTGCAGCTCCTGGTACTAAATCTATTTGAAATTCTACAGATCTAAATGGAGGTAATCCCGGTAACTTTTCCGGAAAGACTTCAGGAAAATCTCTTGCCACAGGCACGTCATTGATGCTCTTCACTTTTTCCTTTGTTTCGACTTTATTAACATGTGCTAAGATAGCATAGAACCCTTTCTTCAAGCACTTTTGAGCTTTCAAATAACTAATGAGTTTTAGCTTTGAGTTACCCTTCTCTCCATAAATCATTACTGGCGTTTTATCCTTACGAGGAATGCGAATTGCCTTCTTGGCGCACACAACTTCAGCTCCTATTTTGGACATCCAGTCCATGCCGACTATTACATCAAAACTTCCTAATTCTACGGGTATCAAGTCAATTTTAAACGTTTCTCCGGCTAAATTTATTTTACAATCACGGCAAATTTTATCGGCTTTAATTAGTTTACCATTAGCTAACTCAATCATGTACTTAGCATCGAGAGGTAATGATGAACAATTCAATTTAGCGTGAAAGTCTCTACACACGTAACTTCTATCAGCACCAGTATCAAATATAATAGATGCGGATAAGTTATTAATGGTAAACGTACCCGTAACAAGCTCCGGGTCTTCACATGCCTCTTTAGCATTAATAACAAATGCTCTTCCACGTGCAGGTCCGATATTCTTCTCTGGATTCGGGCACTGGCTCTTATAGTGACCTTGTTTTCCACACCCAAAACAAGTAATGGTAGCCAAAGCAGTTCTATTTGCATTGGTGGCAGGGGTCTTGGTACCATTTGTATTTGTAATGAGAGCCCTACAATCTTCAGCAAGATGACCCTTTCGATTACATTTGTTGCATACCACATTACAGTAACCAGAGTGATGTTTGTGGCATCGGTTGCATAAAGGATTTTGTCCTTTATAACCAAAGCTTAAACCACTACCCGTACCTTGCGTGTTTTCTTGTTTCTTAAAAGATTGTTGTTGGTTACCTCGATCATAATTTCCATTCCACTTTCTTTTGTTACCTGATACCTTCACATCAGTATTGGATACTTTCTTATCCATGATGACCTGATCCATTAGCTCGTTTGCCATGGTTATAGCTTCATGAATTGTCTTAGGTTTCGATGCTGTAACATTTGCCTTGACCTTTTTGGGCAAACCATCTTTGTACATTTCAATCTTCCGTTCTTCGGTTGGAACCAATTCAGGACATAGCAAAACTAATTCCATGAATCGCTGATTGTAGTTGGTGATTTCAGTACCAATAACCTTCAAACTTCGTAACTCATCTTCCAACTTCCTAACCTCGTTCCTTGGACAATATTCATTGATTAACATTGTTTTGAATTCTTCCCACGGAGTATCATAAGCTACATCTCCTCCTACAGCCTTCACATAATTTTTCCACCACGTGAGTGCACTATCTTGTAAAGTGCACGATGCGTATTTGGTCATGTCCTTTTCAACACAACCACTGATTTTGAACACAGTTTCCATCTTTTCTATCCACCGGGTTAAACCGATCGGTCCTTCTGTTCCACTGAATGATGAGGGCTTGCAAGCTTGAAAAGTTTTGTAAGTGCACCCCACACGAGGATTTGGGTTAACTGCAGCACCTCTTGCAGCCTCGACCCATAACATTCTGTCGTTCACTTGCTGATTGATGAGTTCCTGGATTTCTTGTTCCGTCATTCGGTTCAATCGCGCCATATTCTTCTATAAGAATGAAAAGGAAATAATTATTCACATGGAATATTATAGATGTAGTGTATATTTACAGTACATTATAGCTTATTAATAATATGAACCAGGTATTATTATAAAAGCCTTTTCTTCTTATTAGCGTTTTATAATTATATCTAGGGTAGTACCTACCCGTTAATGTCCATACTTAATAGCTTAGTACAGAATCAATTACTACCATCTAAATAATACTTAACCATGGAAAATTATTGCATTTCACACTTCACTATTTTACATATGCTTATCTTACATCGAACATTAAGCAAACCACACTAATAATATTATACAAAACATTATATGATCCCATGGTTTAATACGGCAGCGCATCGTTTGGTCTATTTTCTAGGACGTTTAGGTTCAAAGAATCGCTTAACGCTTATCCTGGCTGTCTGCCTATATTTTGGCTGTGGGACTGAAGAACTGGATGCCGGGATAGAACGAATAGGAATAGCGGGAATAGGGGTGGTAGTGTCTAGTGGGGTTGGTGCCACATCATCCTTATTAAACTCAGGATTTGAATTTTCTAATTCATTAGCCTTTCGTTTCTTTCCTAGTTCGAACTCTTCTTTTGTAATTTCCTGTATTTCTTCCTCGGGTTCACTTTCCTCCTCGGGTTCACTTTCCTCCTCGGGTTCACTTTCCTCCTCGGGTTCACTTTCCGGGTTCTCTATAGTCGGTTCATCCGGAATTTGTGAGTCTTCCCCAAAGATATTATTTTCGTCATCGGATAGGTTAATGACTGGAACACCATCTGAAGATTCTGGTTCGGAGTCGCTGAATGTGATAACAAGTTTTGAGCCCGACATCTATCACACAACAACTAACCCATTAGTACTACATAATATTTACATATAGATTTTAACCAACAATGATAAGCAATGGTTTTTAAATCAGACCCGGTCAAAGTCCAGACTTACAAATGTATCCTAACGACTTAGCAGTTAGACACACTAATGCAAACCTGGTTCGCTAAGACCACGTCTCTGATACCACATGTCATAACCCGTCCTTAACCGTAAGAACGTGTTAGATAATGTATGATTTCATTGCGAGGTATTGACCTCTATATGCGACATTTTTAAAAGAAAAACTGCATATATTATACATTACAAACCATGATTCTTATTTTTGATACAAGCTTTGGACGAAATAAAGATGATTATCGTTTAGCGATAATCTTCGACTTACAAACTTTACAAATGATGATAACAACACGATTTCTAGCATATTTTACAACACAAGTTCTTGGATATGCAGTCTTATTTTTGACATAAATATGCGTACGCAAGATCCTGCTCAAATTCAACATAATGCAGCGGAAACTTCTAATTATCACCTGAGAATAAACATGTTTAAAACGTCAACATAAAGTTGGTGAGATATAGGTTTAGTGCCGGCAGCAATATATATATAGACCACAAGATTTCGTATATAAACAGTTTAATAAAAATATTCTAAGTGGTTGAGCACTTGGTAACCATACTTAACAATTAATCACGTCGCATATTCCCTTTAATATGAAATCTTACTACACTGTACCAAGTGTAGTCACGAAACGAAGTACTGTGCAACCGTTGAATACTGGTCGTCCAGTCCGGTTGGGGTTGTCAAGCCCGATAGATCTATCAACAGGATTCGCGTTTACAATACCGCTGTAAATATTAGTTACCAAGCTACAGGGAAGTACGCCAGTGGTACAACTCAACGTAGAATATATTTTTCAGTTACTTGTGTCCATAACGTAAAACATAAAATACATGTATTCTCATCCCGAAATATTTAGAGTTTAAAAGTGGGACTATATACTCACTTTCGTCTTGAAGATATATATATTTTGACTTGGTCTCCCGGTTGATATCACGAACCTATCCATATATAATATATCAATACCTTTTCTTTTTAAACAACGTCACATATATATTCTTTTTATACTTTTAATACTTTTTATAATTCCTTAGTCCGTAGTTAGCAGTTCGTTGTTAGTAATTCAATTTTAATGGTTCATATTTAGATGTTTAATAAACCCCCAACGAAATAAATAAAACCCCCAACGTATATGTATTGGTCGAGATTAATCTTGACCCACGGTACCGGTGTTGTCAAATGACGTGTTGCGTACATAAAGTACTGGTGTTGTCAAATGACGTGTTGCGTACAAACATGGGATCTTATGATTAATCTTCTCGTGTTGTTTACGGGTGATCCTGAACCATATAAAATTGAATTATGAGTACATATATATAAAATATCATGTTATCTTAAAAAGATGTGATTTATTTTAATTTTCTCCAATTAATCCCGAAGTTAAACTAGTCTTGGATAGCCAATTTTGTTTCGGTCATAGTTTCTTCGTTACAACTCCGTTTTCGTTGATTCAACTTGCCATCTCCTTGGATCGAGTTCCTCTTTAAGACTATGAACTGTAAATATCTTAGTTTGTATTCAAAATCACACGGCATAGGTGAAACTTTAGTGAAACTTATGAAGTTAAACCTTTTCCTTTATGTAGGCAATCTTAAATGATTATTTTTCTAAAAATACTTATACTTTGAATTAAATCATGAAATTTTTATGTGTTACCATATTCATAGTAAAAATCATTTTTCCAGGACATAAACCTTCAATTCAAAGTTTAAGATGGTTTTTAATTATCCAACCCAAAACAGCCCCCGGTTACACTCCGACGTCGTAAAAACAGTTTTTAAGGTGTTCTTTGAAAAACCAAGTTATACCTTGTTAAATTAGCATATATTTAAGTTATATTACAGGTCTTGAAGTATTTTAAAAGTTAAGTTAGAAGGATCTATTTAGTTTGCAAACAAGTTTGAAAACATTCAAACTATGTTCTTGTTGTTAAAATTGTATACCACAAAATATGATAGCTATATATATATGAATCGAATAAGGTTATGAACATAGATACTACCTCAAGTTCCTTGGACAAGGTTTCTGTAAAAGAGGAGTAAGAACCTAGAACCAAAAGGGTGATGGAATTGGATGAAAGATTGGAAGTAAGTTTGTGTTCTTGGAAGGATTTCTTGAAGTGTTTTTGTAAGGTTTTCTTATGAGATTTAAGTGTTGTTTTTGAAGCTAAATGATGGAGAAAATGCTTGGAGATGATCAAGTATGAAGTTAAGAGTATTTTGAGAGAGAAATGGAAGTGTAAGTATGAGAAAATGGGGTGAAGAAATGGTGTGCATGCATAAAAACGTTTTTAGGTTATAAAGGAAAAAAAAGATACCTAACTTTGTTTTCTTGCTAAATAATTCATGCTACTTGACAAATGGTTGGTTCCACATGTTTCTTAATCATTTAAGGCTGCTAAGGAGCAGATTTTTATTGGTATATACCAATAGTAAATACATCTAGAAGCTGCGTATGATACGAGTACATATACTCTAGATATACGTATAGAAATTTTGTGAAAAATGGAATGAGGATTCAAATATAGCTATCTTTTGTGAATACACTTATATGGTTTTATGTATTTAAGTTCTTAAAAGTGATTAAATTCATTACTTATACGATATATGTATAAACATTATAGGTCATAAGTATTTAAGTCAAATAACGTTGCGTATGGTTATCGTTTTGAAAACTTAAGTTAGTAGTTTCAAAATATACATATAACTTATTGTTATTAATACAAAATGAGATATTAAAACATTCTTAGATCATGTTAAATATGTATATATACATATATATACACAAACGTATAATTATCATATGTTATATAGTTCGTGATATCATCGGTCAAACTAGACGGTCAAACGTTGTGTAAAACTCTTTTCAAAAACATAAATCTCAACAATTTGGATTGCTTATCATGTTGGTAAGGTTTAATTTATGTAAATATTAATCTTACAAGTATAGAATGATCGAAAAAGTGCGGGTCATTACAGTACCTACCCGTTAAATAAATTTCGTCCCAAAATTTTAAAATTGTACCTATTTTGCGTCATCGGGAAACAAGTGTGGATACTTTTGTTTCATTTGATCCTCTCGTTCCCAAGTAAACTCGGGACCCCTTCGAGCATTCCAACGAACCTTAACGATCGGTATGTTGCTCTGCTTGAGCCGTTTAACTTCACGATCCATGATTTCGATTGGTTCTTCGATGAATTGTAGTTTCTCGTCGACATGGATTTCTTCAAGAGGAATGGTGAGGTCTTCCTTTGCAAGACACTTCTTAAGGTTTGAGACGTGAAAGGTATTATGTACTCCGGCGAGTTGTTGCGGTAACTCGAGTCATTTCAACTAGGCCCAAAACGCGGGTGTTACAATGAATGTAAAGATAATAATATTAATATAACATTTATATCTTAACTTGTAATTAAATGTATCAATATTACGATCTATTAATCATGTAATATTTAAAAATAATATAATACATACATATATATATATATATATATATATATATATATATATATATATATATATATATATATATATATATAATAACATATATTGAATCTTTACACCTTACAATATAATAATTATTTATAAAAATTATATATATAGATTCATATATATATATATATATATATATATATATATATATATATATATATATATATATATATATATATATATATATATATATATATTCATATAATAATAACTTAATTATTCTATTTATTATTTTACATTTTAATTCTAATAATTTAAAGTGTATTTTATTATATATATATATATATATATACACACACACACACACACACACTCTTATATCTTTATTTATACATATTTATATTTATTTATACACAATTGTTTGTGAATCGTCGGGTAAGGTTTAATGGATAGCTAAGTGCATAAAATTATTATAAAACATCAATTTTCTTAACTTGTCGATATTATCTACATTTCATAATTTCACCTTTACATTAAATAATATTAAGGTTAAATAGTTACCTTATCAAAAGTCAAGAGTAAATTATTGTAAAGCATGAATTGGAAACTAATCAGGAATGTCCACTAATATTTGCCTAGTATTCGATAATTGGTTTTTGTTCTCACTTCTAAATCACTTTACCATTTTCTGAATACCATTAAAAGGAAATGTTTCCTAAATCAAAGTGGGACTCTCAACAGAGACTCGTAATCATACAATGTATCTGGTAAATCAATCATTTGATATTATCTTCTAATTCCATCAATAACCATATTGAAACAAATATGTTCATGTAAAGTTTTATATGTTTACTACTTTGTTAATATTCTCAAGTTATCATATATACATATACCTATATATACATATTCATATTCAATTAAATAATGGTTCGTGAATCGTCAGAATTTGGTCGAGCTTAAATGAATGTATGAACATAGTTTAAAATCCTTGAGATTCAACTTAACAAACTTTGCCTATTGTGTCGGAAACATATAAAGATCAAGTTTAAATTTGGTCGAAAATTTCCGGGTCGTCACAATACCTACCCGTTAAAGAAATTTCGTCCCAAAATTTGATCGAGATCGTCATAGCTAACGATAAAAATGTTTCATGACGAATATGAGTCACTAAATAGAGTTTTTATCGCTGCAGAGTATTTTAATTTGAATAATTAAATTACTCAAAGCGTATAAGATAAGCTATCACGAAAGATTTGAAATGAGAAATAAAGATTTGTTTTAACTTTTGACGTTGTCTTGGTTGAATTCCGGAATTCAAGAGATTTAAAGGAAATCTTTGAAATCTATAAGATCTGATTCTTCGATGAATAGAGGAATTAAGATCTCTTTTATTAAATACGGTGATCTGTCTCGATTGCTCTGTCGGATATTTCCATTTTAAATTCACTTTTTCCGTTTCATTAATTTTCACCACCTAAATACTTTCTTTCATATTTTCAAGAATTGTGAAAATGCTTAATCCGGTTCTGATCCTTGTTCTTATTCTGACTATCGCAATGATCGTTCTTCTTTTTCCAACTTCCACTGGAAGAATCTGTTAACTTCTACTATTACCTTGGGGTTATAGTGTTCTTAATTCTCCCATGTCTTTATATTGCTATACGCATTGATATACACGGTTTGTAATTTACGCAATTTAATTTATGTGCTGTTTTCGAATGATTATAATATATTAAACAGAAAAGAAAGGTAATACAACGATTTGATTTGTTGAATTACCAGAAGTTACGAAAAAGACAGAACCATCAAGAAAATATTTTCTTGATATGTTTAGGGGCTAAGTAGAATGAAAGAGTTATGTAACATGGCACATGATGAGGGTAAGATCTGTGAATCATCATCATGTTCCATTAGAAATTTCAGCATGACTTACTGTAATATAACCACGTTGGCGTGACGTCATTATATTATACTAATTCATGCTTCAACTTCCAACACTTCTCTAGAAATCATTCATATTTTAAAACTTGAATTTTTACAGAATTTTAGAAACTAAAATAGTTTCCTTTATGATATAATACGGATAGCACGAAGAGATAACTAATTTCAGACAATAATATTTATGAAAATATCCTCCGAAATATCTAAAATATTTCTGATGATATTTTCGGAATTTCTAAGATCGAAGGTTGATGAAGAAAGATTTTCCACAAGATTTAACATGAGTACGAAGCAAGATATTCTCTAAAGATTTCATCGGATACAGAATTATCTGGATTCTTTGAATATAGGGTTTGGTCCTTGTATTTTTCCTTAGTTTCCTTCAGGGTTAGCTCAATCCGTTTTTCAGTACCAAAATTTCTATCGAGCGTTCCCAACACTCCATTTTTTATCATCAAACTTTTGGCCGTTTAGACCATCTACAATATTTCTGTTTCCTCTGCATTAATGCTACCATATCTGAATCATCGGTTATCAATCCGGGGTGGTTTCAAGAGAATTGTGTTTTTAGATGATTAAACGCAGATGGTAATATGGTGGAATATAAAAGGTTTCCCGCTAACAATAAAGAGCACGCATATATATCAAAGTTATAATAAGGTTGTTTTGAACGAAAAGTCGAAGTTGATTTACTGGAGCCGTGACAAATATGGCTATCTCGAACAGAAGTTGCAAAGTTATTTTTGGTAATAATAACGCTAAAGGAATTAGCATAGCTTTGTGTTAAACGTTTACTCAGTTTCCGAGAGTTTTTTTTTTCCAGGTGCATAACTATATTCATCAATCTTTTCTTTCGTAGATGAAGTGCGGTTGGTTCATCATCTCGATTGAGGTGTTTTCAAGAATCATGAAAGGTTTGAACGCAGATTGTAATCGTCAAGGTACAAATGAGGTTTAAGATGAAATTAAGTGGCAAGCTTGAAGAATTGTTTAGTTTCATATGTTATAATCAGTATTTTAATTCATTTTAATTGTCCAATGTTAGTAGTCCACAGTTAACAGTCCAATAATTCATATATAGCTTAATATATAATATTCGAATTAATTAATTCGTATCGTGACCCGTGTACATGTCTCAGACTCGATCACAACTCAAAGTATATATATTATTGTAGAATCAACCTCAACCCTGTATAGCTAACTCAAGCATTACTGCATATAGAGTGTCTATGGTTATTCCAAATAATATATAGAGATGCGTCGATATGATATGTCAAAACCTTGTATACGTGTCCCGATATTTTAAGTGCGTAAAATAAATAACAGAAATTAAATGACGATAAATAAAGTGCGTAAAGTAAATAACAGAAATTAAATGATGATAAATAAACTGCGATAAATAAAATGTAATCAGTTAGCTAGGAACAGTTAGCTGGAAACAGTTAGCGTGGATTCTTAACAAAATTTTTCTCATAGCTAATTCGTTTGTTTCTAACAAATTTTATTTTGTCAAATGTTTTTCTTCGTTATGCCACTTGTTGGATTCTGATAAGTCAAAATCCAAATATGAAATTGAATGA
This sequence comes from Rutidosis leptorrhynchoides, assembly GCF_046630445.1. NCBI lineage: Eukaryota > Viridiplantae > Streptophyta > Magnoliopsida > Asterales > Asteraceae > Rutidosis > Rutidosis leptorrhynchoides. Next base: position 75,419,241 of record NC_092338.1, on the reverse strand, counting down.
CAATGGTTATTCTGTGGTGAACGGATTCGTATATCTGTGGATGTAAGTAGGATAGTAAATGACTGTTGAATCAGATTCGAAGAATGTACAGTGTAACTTATTAATGTGAAATCTAAATATTTCTCGGGTATTACCTACCCGTTAAAATATTTTCACCATTAACCGTTTGTACAAAAGAATTTTTAATTACAATCTTTATGAAAACATATATACATATATATTTTCTTCAGATGTAAATCTTGGATTTAATGAGTTAATATGATATTAAACTCATCTGATTTACGACTAGAATTAGAGTACATAATCTCTAAAACATTAGAGATTACATAATCGCCATGAAGAACGAAGATAATTGATATAGAACGATACGTAGAATGATGATTATACTCGAGGTACAGAATGAGATGTTGAGGCATGGATTTTTTTTTTGATGGTACTGGTGCTATTACTGATGGTACTGTTGGTGCCGGTGATATTGCTGAAGCTGGTAAATTTTGCACCATATTCTCCTAATTGATTACTCGAGCGCGAAGTTCGTTGACTTATTCTATTATTCTGGGATGATTGTCGGTCGAAACGAGCGGATGAATAAAGTTTAGAATTTTAGATAGAATATAATCGTGGCGAGATATTCGGGAAACGAGGGTGAAAATGGTGTTTCGGACTGGTTCATCGGTAAGTGCTTCGGGTTCTTCGTCAAGAGGGCAATATGGTTGGTGGAAAGGATCGCCTTCTTCGCGTCTCCATTAATTAAGTCGACTATGAACCCATCAGATGAATTGGGGATGGCTGATTGATTGATTCATTATGGTGACACCGCTTTCGGAGCTTAGGTGAATATCCATGTAGGAATAGCTGTCGGAATAACTATCGGAATAGCTATCGATATCTGAGGGACTCGAACTGGTTGAGGGATTCATCTCGTATGATCAGATGAAGGATTTTCGATAAGAAATAGATTATAGGATGTAGATTAGTACCCTGCAATACATAATTTACATATGCATATATAATACTAAGATCCCATAAGTTACGGAGGAATCTACAGAAGCTGTCAGGCAAAGGTAACAATAACAGATACGCTAAGATATGAATTTATCTATACACTGTCTATGCAATAGAGGCAGTAAGACGTGTCTAGACTTTAAGGATGATAAGCAAATAACTTTTGACACTAAATGATAAGCAAAACTTTTGACATGCAGACACGGTCGAAGTTCAGGCTCACTAATGCATCTAATCAACTATCAGTTAGACACACTAATGCAAGACCTGGTTTGCTAAGACCACCACTCTGATACCAACTGAAATGGCCCGTCCTAATCCATCTGGACGAATACATTACATTTGGTTACAGCGCGAGGTACTTGACCTCTATATGATACTTTTTACAAACATTGCATTCGTTTTTAAAGGACAAACTTTCATTTCATTGAAAGTTGACAGGCATGCATACCATTTCATAATATATCTAAACAATAAATGACTTGATAATATTCTTGATGAACTCGATGACTCGAATGCAACGTCTTTTAAAATATGCCATGAATGACTCCAAGTAATATCTCTAAGATGAGCAAATACACAGCGGAAGATTTCTTTCGTACCTGAGAATAAACATGCTTTCAAGTGTCAACCAAAAAGGTTGGTGAGTTCATTAGTTTATCATAAATAATCATTTCATAATTTTTAATAGACCACAAGATTTCATATTTTCCATTTCTCATAAACATACGTCCCATGCATAGAGACAAAAATCATTCATATGGATTGAACACCTGGTAACCGACATTAACAAGATGCATATAAGAATATCCCCATCATTCCGGGATATCCTTCGGACATGATAAAAACGAATTCGAAGTACTAAAGCATCCGGTACTTTGGATGAGGTTTGTTAGGCCCAATAGATCTATCTTTAGGATTCGCGTCAATTAGTAGATCAGTTTGCTAATTCTTAGGCTACCAAAAAAAAAGGGGCATATTCGGCTTCGATCATTCAAACATAGAATGTAGTTTCAATTACTTGTGTCTATTTCGTAAAACATTTATAAAAGCGCATGTATTCTCAGTCCCAAAAATATATATTGCAAAAGCATTTAAAAGGGAGCAAATGAAACTCACAATACTGTATTTTGTAGTAAAAATACATATGACGATATTGAACAATGCAGGGTTGGCCTTGGATTCACGAACCTATATCATTTGTATATCTATTAATATACATAATTGTAATCGAACAAATATGTATATAAATTTATTAGTTATATCCTTTTTATATTAATAGTATATATGTGTTTCATATATTCATTTTATATATAAAAATATTAGTTTTTGTTATGTTATGTGTATTAAATATATCATTCGTATATTAATAATAGAAGTTATAATAATACCAAGGTGATGTTATTAGTGGTAAAAAATGATTATAATACTTAATATTATTAATAAGATAATAATGTTAATAATTCTATTAATGATAATAATAATGTTATTACTGATAATAAATGTAAAAATATTAATTTTACTGTTAATGGTAGTTATGATACTTATTTTAGTAATTACATAATAATAATACTTGATAACATAAATAATAATACTTATGTTAATAATAGTGGTTTTACTATTTTTAAAATGATAATAACACTAATTTTATGAAAGTACTAATAAATTGTATCATTTTTATAATAATATTAATAATACTAATCATATTCATAATATTGATAATAATATTAAAATGATAAGATTAATAATATTAGTATTTACTTTTAGTAATACTAATGATAATATTAATACTAATATCATAATACTAGTAATGATAATGATAATAATAATAGTAGTCATATTTGTAATTTTTACTTGTTAGGAATAATGAATGGTAACTTTTATTATTTTTAACATAATACTAATAATAAGCCTAATAATAATAGTAACGATAATAATAATCGTAATAATAATAATAATAATAATAATACTTAAATGATAAAATTAATAATAATAAATATATTAATAATACTTATAAGACTAATAATAATAATAATGGTTATAATATTTATAATATTTATAATTAGAAATAATTGTGCCGTTGGTCCCTCGGTATTACCCCAAAAAGCTAACAGCGTCCCTCGAGTTTTTTTTTTTGGCTTTCAGAATCCCTCTATTATCACTCTTTGTGTTTACGAGTCCCTCCGTCAGTCAGACGTCAAAGTTGGAATTTAAGTGCATGACATGTGCGTTGCATGTGAGGGTAAAATCGTCTTTTACCCTTCTTCTTCACCTGAATATGAAGCTTGTTCAATATTTTCTTTCCTAAAATTACAAACCCCAATTTTTTTAAAAAACAATATTAGAGAAATCTAGAGAAATCTAAAAATGCAGAGTTTCTTAGATTCACTTCGTGAACGTGTATCTAAAATCTCAGATCATAACTCGATAAATCGAGATCGAATTTCGTGGTCAAACTTTCGGAATAAAAGTCAAACGAAGGTTCATAGATCAAATTCAAGAGTTATGCGTTGATTCAGGTTATGGAGATAATTTTCGAGTGATTTTTGGTTGATTTAAAGCAACTTTGATGAAGGAATCGCTATATAAAACACATTCAATCTCATTTTTGGATCTGAGGTTCATAAGATTAAAAAACGAAGCTATTCATCCTTAAGTCGTGATTATAAAGGTGTTTTGGATTCGAATCTTCACTGAATCCTCCTAGTCGCTGCATAAGGTGACTAATCTAATTGATTTCACAAATTCGAATCTTCAAGTGTCACAAATTTTGGTGTTCATATGATGAAATACGAAGCACTGTAAAGTCAAATGTTATTTGGGTTCTTCACTAAAGTCAAAATTTTGGTGTCATAAATTTTGAATATGAATCTTCTGGAGAAACATTTCTGGTAAAGTCAAATGTTATTTGGGTTTGACCTAGTGGTAACATATGTGTCCCTCACCGACCACATGTTGTGGGTTCAACTTCCATTAAAAACATATGTGTGTGCACTTGCGGTTTGATTCATAGCTCGTATGATTTTCAGATACATGGTGGTTCTAGTGGCATAGGTACATTTTCAATTCAATTGGCTAAATACCTAGGTATCAAAGTGTTTGTCACTGCAGGTAAAAAAAATTTGCACTATCAATTAAGTTCCAAAATAATTTGCAATCATCTGTCAATTATTATTTATTTATTTAGGGAGTGACGAAAAATTGAAGGCTTGTAAAGATCTTGGAGCTGATGTTGGAATTAACTACAAAACAAAAGATTTTGGGTACTTGTGAGTTTTGACTTGTTTGTTCCTTTCTGTATTCTTATAATAACCGATTCAATAAAGATCGTAATGTTTATAGTGTGAGGAGCCCATTCAACTAAGAGGTTGGGGGTTCAAGCCTCGTTGTAGGCATGTATATATGAATGGGTCAAACAGGTTGGGTCGAGACCCGAGTCGGGTTGGGTCAAGACCCGGATCGGTTGGGTCGGGCTAGTAAAACGTGCGTCGAAAACACACCCCAGATGATGAAGATGATTGATATGTTTGGTATTTAAAATACCAAAATTATATAATAAATATATAGATAAAAAATATATAAATTATAAGATTTTTCATTTTTTGCGCCGGTGGTCCCTCGATTTTAGTGAAGAAAAGAGTAAAAAGACGAATTTGCCCTCACATGCAAGGCACATGGCATAACTTAACGGACTTTTTTAACAGAAAGTTGACGGAGGGATGCATAAACACAAAGAGTGATAATAGAGGGATTCTGAAAGCCAAAAAAAAACTCGAGGGACGTTGTTAGCTTTTTGGGGTAAAATGGAAGGACCAACGGCACAATTATTTCCTATAATTATGATAATAATGATAATAATACTTATAATACTAATAATAACAATAATAATTGTAATAATAATAATAATAATAATAATAATAATAATAATAATAATAATAATAATAATAATAATAATAATAATAATAATAATAATAATAATAATAATAATAATTATAAGACTACCTTTAATGAAATAATAAGCTTTCCACAAAAAAAATATGCCATAGCAAGGTTCAATCCTAAGACCTTTCGTTAAACCAAAACGCACCCAACTAGCTGCTCTGCATCTCCTTTTCTGTTTAATTCTTCATATTAATTTTATTTAACTAATAATCAACCTGTCTTTCTTCTTTATTATATACAGACTAGAGAAATTCAATCCATAGTAACAACAATGATTTGATTTAGGAATTTTTATATGAAACAGAAACATATGAAGTTTTAAAACAGCAATAACGATTTGATTTGATCGAAAATGAGAACAGGAAGATGAAACAGATGCCCTGTTCATCTTCTTCATGAACTCAAGAATTAAAAACGATCCTTAGTTGTTTGTAATTCTTAATTCCTTCATGAAAATTACTCTAAACCATATTGCTAATGTTTTACAATCAAAGTCATACCTCAATACATCACAGAACAATCGAATTTTATTTATATTCATACGTTTGACTTTTTCTTTTTTAAGCTTTGATATTGAAATTCAAATTCAATTGAAGGAATTAACGTTTGAAAACTTACAGATAGTTCGTGTATACGATTCCTAACGCCTCTGCATTCTTGAATTATGATGATTGATTCGTATTTAGCTATTGGCAAAATATAATCACGAACAGAAAAATAACGCACCCGTTTCCAAATTTCTGTTTAATTTTTCTGTTAAATGGATATGTATGATTGATAGTGTTAGTGGAAAACGAAAGATTTTTTTTATCAACAACCATGTGATAGTCGATTATTTTATAGCGATGAGAATGTCGACGTTGTGTCCCAAACAGAAATAAGATGACAAAAAAAAAACATAAAAAAAATAAAAAAAAATCTGGTGGATATATATATCTGACTGAATTCGCGTAATTCCTGATTTATTTATATGTAATATTATTAATTAGTAAATATAAACATATTAATAATATTATTATTAATATTGATAATAATAATTATCTTAATAATCATTAATATTAATAACAATAATAACAATTTGTATTATAATAATGATAACAATAATTTTAATAATTTTAGTAATAATGATAAAGATAATACTAATAATTTTAATACTAATAATAATATTGATAAAGATAATAATAATAACTTAAAATCATAATCTTACTACTAATTATAATAAATTACCAATTAAATGTATCAATTCTATATATTATATTAAATAATAATATACTAATATTAATATTAATATAAATATTAATACTAATATTAATAATGAATGTAAAGATAATAATATTAATATAACATTTATATCTTAACTTGTAATTAAATGTATCAATATTACGATCTATTAATCATGTAATATTTAAAAATAATATATATATATATATATATATATATATATATATATATATATATATATATATATATATATATATATATATATATATAATAACATATATTGAATCTTTACACATTACAATATAATAATTATTTATAAAAATTATATATATAGATTCATATATATATATATATATATATATATATATATATATATATATATATATATATATATATATATTTATATATATTCATATAATAATTACTTAATTATTCTATTTATTATTTTACATTTTAATTCTAATAATTTAAAGTGTATTTTATTATATATATATATATATATATATATATATATATATATATATATATATATATATATACACACACACACACTTATATCTTTATTTATACATATATATATTTATTTATACACAATTGTTTGTGAATTGTCGGGTAAGGTTCAATGGATAGCTAAGTGCATAAAATTATTATAAAACATCAATTTTCTTAACTTGTCGATATTATCTACATTTCATAATTTCACCTTTACATTAAATAATATTAAGGTTAAATAGTTACCTTATCAAAAGTCACGAGTAAATTATTATAAAGCATGAATTGGAAACCAAACAGGAATGTCCACTAATAATTGCCTAGTATTCGATAATTGGTATTTTGTTCTCACTTGTAAATCACTTTACTATTTTCCAAATACCGTTAAAAGGAAAGGTTTCCTAAATCAAAGTGGGCCTCTCAACAGAGACTCGTAATCATACAATGTATCTGATAAATCAATTATTTGATATTATCTTCTAATTCCATCAATAACCATATTGAAACAAATATGTTCATGTAAAGTTTTATATGTTTACTACTTTGTTAATATTCTCAAGTTATCATATATACATATACCTATATATACATATTCATATTTAATTAAATAATGGTTCTTGAATCGTCAGAATTTGGTCGAGCTTAAATGAATGTATGAACATATTTTAAAATCCTTGAGATTCAACTTAAAAAACTTTGCTTATTGTGTCGAAAACATATAAAGATCAAGTTTAAATTTAGTCAGAAATTTCCCGGTCGTCACAGTAATTAAACAATTCAATGCTTGGATTATGAGGTCATTAGAAAGATTAGGAGAAAATTAAGGGTCAAGATCATTGATAATTAATTTAATAGATGGCTAAGCTTAGTTTTGCTCTCTAAAATGATCTATTTTAGGTTTTGTTATTATATATAGGATAGATTATTATTATTATTATTATTATTATTATTATTATTATTATTATTATTATTATTATTATTATTATTATTATTATTATTATTATTATTATTATTATTATTATATTATTATTATTATTATTACTATTATTACTCTTATTGCTATTACTATTATTATTCGTATTCTTATTCTTATTATTATTATTATTATTATTATTATTATTATTATTATTATTATTATTATTATTATTATTAAAAGGTTTGATTACTACTCCGTAATAAAAAGGTAGAAGTGACAAAAGGAAGATTATTTATAGCCTACCAGCAAATAAAGTGATCCGTACTTTGTTTTCAGGATAACGAAAACTTTCTAAGACCACTCTTAACCATGACGTTATGTTATGGTATCACGGACTGCCACATCAGCACTACATTAGCACATTCGGGTTCCATCACTAACCAAAGATTAACTGCTAACAACCATGACGTACCCATCACACACTTCCTCACACCTACTAAATTAATTAATTATTTACGGGTACAAGTTTTAAGGCAAAATGTACAACAAATTAATACAAGTGTTCCGTGATCAAATATGCTTTGCAACGACAAAATGAACCACGGTTAATCAACCACTAACCAAGCAGTAGTTGCTAATATTTGGGTGATAGGAAGACTAAGCTAACAGCGGGTCCATTCACGGACCGATACGAGCCCTCTAAAGCAACCTACAAAAAATGGGAGAATACAAAAAAAAATTATATAAAAAAGAGGTCGTTTTTCAAAAGAACACACCATCAACAGAGAATACAAAAAAAGGTAAAAACGGGGAATACTACACGATAGTAACATGAACCAATACCAAATGAACTAAGTAAAATCAACAAACAGAAGAAAATAAATGAAAAACACGAATCGAATCGAACCGTACATGCTGTTATATACTGTATTTATAATATTTGTAATGTCATTTTTATCAGCAGTATACATTAAATCATTTTAATCATATACTCCGTACTTATATATGTTTTGAAATTGTACTATACAACAATCTAAAGTAATTACTCTGTATTAGTATACGATTAAAAATGATGGGATTTGACTCGTGAAATTTTGAACTAGTAGCACTATTAATCTACATCAGGGGCGGATCTTAGTGAAGACAGAGAAGGGAACCCGCCCTGAATAATTTTGAGCAACTAGCATGTAATTATATTGATTTTAGATGAGATTATACTTTGAGATGAGTTATATTGAAAAATAAATACACCGAAGATTAAAGGAAGAAGATGTACAGATGACATGGAAGAAGAAAACGAAAGAAGTATATTCTCTTTACATTTTCTTTTTAATTTAAAAAATGAAAGAAAAATATGTAAAAAGTTTTAGGAGTATCAGATCATGTTTTCTTTGTCATACTATGAAGCTTTGGAAGAGGGTGATTGAGACTAGACTTCGACGCGAAAAGAATGTTTCGGAGAACCAATTTGGTTTCATGCCAGGACGCTCTTCGATAGAGGCAATCCATATTATTAGGAACCTTATGGAGAAGTATAGAGAAAAGCAAAAGAATTTGGAGATGGTTTTCTTAGACTTGGAAAAGGCGTACGATAGCGTTCCACAGAACTTGATTTGGAAGACCATTAGAAGTAGAAGTATCCCGAGTAGATATATTAGTGTTATTAGGGATATGTACGAAGGAACGAAGTCTTGCGTTCGAATGCCGGTAGGAAATACCGAAGTTTTCCCAATAGAAGTGGGCATTCATCAGGGATCGGCCCTTAGCCCTTTTCTCTTCGCTTTGATCCTGGATGAGCTTTCACGAAGGATACAAGAGTGTATCCCTTGGTGTTTGATTTTTGCCGATGATATTGTGCTTGTTTCTGAATCTAAGGATGAGCTAAATAGAAGACTGTAGCAATGGAGAGTGGCCTTAGAAAGTAATGATCTATAAATTAGTAGACAAAAGACGGAATATTTTTTATGTGAATTTGATAAGAACGATAATGAACAAGATGATGGAGTGAATATCTGTATTGGAGACCAGATCTTCCTTCCACAACTTTCGTTTAGATACCTAGGCTTGATGCTCCACAAATCGAGGAAGATAAATGAAGACGTGTAGCATCGTATTCAAGTAGGGTGGGTACCAATGAACGTTTGCTTCAACGGTATCAAGCCTTAGTGTGGAAGGGCCTGCGATTAGTTGCCAAGCAACCCTGGTTCAATTCCTGGGGGCGGAAGTTTTTCTCTCTAATTTCCTGCGATTAGTTGTCAAGCAACCCAAGTCCCGCGATTAGTTGCCAAGCAACCCGGGTAGGAGTTTCCTTCTAGCGTGTGTGGGTGCAAATGATGATGGTCGTTGAAATAAATGATCTGCTGATGTAAATTCGCCGTTCAAAAAAAAAAGTAGGATGGGTGAAGTGGAGAGCAGCAACTGGAGTCTTATGCGACAAGAAGATACCCTTAAGCCGAAAGATTGGGCTTCCACCGCTATTTTTTTTAAATACGTGGCGGAAGCATTTATTTATTAATTACCAAATAAACATTAACTATTGTTAGTACAACCAGTGTCACGTGTCATTACAAAATACATGTTTATACAGAGAAGACGTATTTACAATTTGTATACAAAAGATTATTGTTTAAACAAAGCAAGACAACATCAGAGTTGACTCCTGTCAAACATAACATCACCATGCCCGTATTCTCCCCAAAAGCATCACTTACAAAAGCTAACAACCTGCAGGGAGATGATGGAGGGGAATTAGCACGAAGCTAAGTGAGTACAACTAACTACAGGCAATAGTTTACAGGAACCGTCATACTAATCATGTGAAAAAAACTAACACACAAACATCACCCAAGTGCCGTCTACAGAGACTCTGGCGGCTCGGCCAAATCATTAACCACCAGCTGATCGGACTGGGGCTTACCAGAAGTTCCTCCACCACCGTATGTATATATATAATCCACACACGATGGACGCGTTATTCACATATATATACAACTCGATTGTCTAGGCTACCACATGAGGAACCCAACCAGCAGGTTGATCTCTCCTACCGAGGCTACCACACAATAGGGACGCACTGGGCTCCAGCAGACAAGCATCAACTAACATGCAGTCATCACAACGTACTAACTAACCACATCAATAAGTATATCTAACAAGCATGGCAATTATAATATAACATGATACTCTATACTATGTTCTCCAGTTAGTCCCACTCACCAATTACCAGCAACCAGCTCAGATAATCTACTACTGAGCGGCTTCTTTATCCTTATCACCTGAACATAAGGCAAATCAAGTTAGTTACTGTCCATTAACATCAAATAACACAGTACGAAAATTTTTGTATCAAAAAGCGTCCACTAAAAAATTTTGCTTAACACTTATGCACTTTTAAAATTTACATCCTGAACATCAAAATTCAAACGGGCAGCATAATGGCTAAAAATCAACACTTAGTAAAATATTTCACTGCCAAAGACACTCGGTCGACTGTCAAAGACAGTCGGCCGACTGTCTACACTCACTCGGCCGATTGTCTAGTCACTTGGTCGATGGTCTCTCACAGACACACTCGGCCGTGGGTCATACACACTCGGTCGATGGTCGAGTCGGTCGGTCAAGTGTCAGGAGACACTCGGCCGAATGTGTTTATCTGCAGAAGCTGAAGACAAAGTGACGGGTTTCACCCAAATTCATCCAATTCTTGCTCTAGAGCTCGATTACGACCTCAAAACTGACCAAATCAATGACATTAAACATGTAGAAACATAAACCCAAAAGATTTGGACTCAAACAACATTAAATCTAACCACTTTAACCCAAATTACTCACTTTGATCCAAATTACTCACTTTGTAAAACTTTACACAAAAATCCAATTTTCTCAAAGATTAAAGCATGAAAACTTGTGATTCTTACCTTGTTAGAATCAGTAAACACAAAGAACACAAAGATGTAAAAGATTTGAGCTCAAGAACAAGGATTCAAGATTAGGGTTTTGATGTAGGTGAGAGTGAAGGTACGGTGTGTGTTGGGAATAATCTAGAAAGTGCAAGAAATGAGCTGCACTAGTGATCATAATTGGGTTTAATTCCTACACTGTGCAACACACGGGTATATATCAGTTATCTGATATCTTTCGTACATCATTTGGCAACCCAAATGAAGTCCAAATTAAATAAACAAACCTGTTTTGTGACCCATGTCACAAACTGGTCCTAACCATATCATTAAATAATAATAAACATTTAATAAAAATAAAAACGTATAATAACACAACACAAACTTAAGGGCAATTTAGTAATCTTACAGCTACGCCCGATCGAGGATGTTACAAATCTACCCCCTTAAGAAGATTCCGTTCTCGGAATCTGGTCAAAATCAAACAACCGGGGATAGCGCGCCCTCATTAACTCCTCGGTTTCCCACGTCATGTTAGAACCTAAACCGTGCCGCCATTCTACCAATACCATTGGAATTTTCTTCTTTCTTAACTTGGTAACCTTCCTGTCTACTATTCGAATTGGCTCTTCTACTAATTTCTTAGTCCAATCAACTTTTAAATCTTTCAACGGAAGAATTTGACTTTCATCGTCTACTTTACACTTTCGCAGATAGCACACATTGAACGTGTTGTGAATTCCTGCTAACTCTGAAGGAAGATCTAAAACAACAGTTTGATCATTCAGAATTTATTTGATCGAAAATGGCCCAATGAATCTCGGTGCTAGTTTACCACATTTGCCAAATCTGATCACCCCTTTTCACGACGAAACTTTCAAGTATACACGATCATCTACATTAAATTTTACCGGACGTCTGCGCGGATCAGCATACATATTTTGTCTATCTCTAGCTGCTTTTAACTTCTCACGTGCAATTTCGACCTTTTCTACGGTTATCTGAACAATTTCCGGACCTGCAAATTGTTTCTCACCTGCTTCTAACCAACACGTAGGAGTTCTACACTTGAGACCATATAACATTTCATACGGCGGCATTCCGAGACTTGAATGATATGAATTGTTGTAAGCAAACTCTATCAATGGAAGATGTGAATCCCAAGAACCACCATATTCTAAGACACACGCTCTCAACATGTCTTCTAATGTCTGAATCGTCCGTTCACTCTGTCCGTCTGTCTGTGGATGATATGATGTACTTAGATTCACACGTGTACCCAAATTCTGTTGTAAATTGTTCCAGAAGTTCGATACAAACCTATTATCTCTGTCGGAAACTATAGACAACGGTACACCATGTTAACTAACGATCTCTTTCAAGTATAAATCTGCTAAATCACTCAACGAAGAAGTTTCACATGTAGCTAGAAAGTGAGCACTCTTAGTTAGACGATCCACTATCACCCAGATCATGTCATGTACCTTCTGGGTTCGGGGTAACTTGGTTACAAAATCCATCGTTATATGATCCCATTTCCACTGAGGAATTTCTAACTGTCGTATAGATCCATACGGTTTCTGATGTTCTGCTTTAACTTGCGCACATATATGACATTTTTCAACGAAACTTGCAACATCTGTCTTCATTGTCGGCCACCAATACAACGTTTTCAAATCTCTATACATCTTAGTACTACCCGGATGCACTGTCAATCTAGATTTATTCGCTTCTGTAAGGATTAAATCCCTCAATTCTCCAAGCATAGGCACCCAAATTCGTTCTTTATAGGTCTTTAATCCTCTAGAATCATTGCATAGGTCAAATTTTCTTTTAGTCATTTGCTCAGTCTTTAGGTTTTCATCATTCAATGCTGCTAACTGAACTGTTTTCAATCGATCGATCCTATCTCAATTCTCATAAACCTAACATTTTCGACGGTTTTCTTTCGACTCAGAGCATCTGCGACCACATTTGCTTTTCCCGGGTGGTATTTAATCTCACAATCATAGTCTTTAATCAATTCTTAACATCGACGTTGACGCATATTTAATTCTTTCTGCAAAAAGATGTACTGAAGACTCTTATGATCTGTATAGATTTCACAATGTGTACCATAAAAATAGTGTCTCCAAAGCTTCAAAGCAAACACAACTGCAGTTAACTCTAATTCATGAGTAGGGTAGTTTCGTTCATGATTTTTCAACTGTCGTGAAGCATACGCTATAACTTTATTTCTTTGCATCAAAACACAACCCAGGCCTGCACGTGACGCATCACAGTAAACCACAAAATCTTCTGTTCCCTATGGTAAAGCTAAAACCGGTGGTTGACATAACAATTGTTTGAGAGTCTGAAAAGCTTTTTCTTGTTCATCCGTCCATCGAAAGGCTACATCTTTTCTGGTTAACTTATTCAACGGACCTGCTATTTTAGAAAAGTCTTTAATAAATCTACGGTAATAACCTACTAAACCCAGAAAACTCTTAATTTCTGTTGGTGTTTTCGGCGAGTTCCAATTCATCACAGCTTCTATCTTAGACTGATCTACTTTGATACCCTGTTCACAAATCACATGACCCAGAAACTGTACTTCCCGTAACCAAAATTCACACTTGGAGAACTTAGCATACAACTGTTCCTGTTTCAGAAGCTCTAACACCAACCTCAGATGCGTAGCATGATCTTCCTCGGTTTTCGAATATATCAAGATATCATCTATGAAGACAATCACAAACTTGTCCAGATACTGAAATCCATAAACACTGCTGGCGCGTTCGTTAACCCGAATGGCATAACTAAAAACTCATAATGACCATATCTTGTTCTAAACGCTGTTTTTGGTATGTCGGTCTCTGCAACACGTACCTGATGATACCCTGAACGTAAATCAATCTATGAAAAGTAGGAAGCACCCTGTAACTGATCAAATAAGTCATCTATTCTTGGTAACGGATACTTATTCTTGATTGTTCTCTTATTCAAATTGCGGTAATCTATACACATTCTAAGCGACCCATCTTTCTTTTTCACAAACAACACAGGAGCACCCCACGATTAAGAACTTGGTCGGATAAACCCCTTATCTAACAGTTCCTGAATCTGAGACATCATTTCTCGGATTTCTGACAGAGCTAATCTGTAAGGAGCTTTTGCAACTGGCGTAGCACCTGGAACCAAATCAATTTTATACTCTACTTCACCTACTGTAGGTAACCCTGGTAAATCATCTGGAAACACATCGGGAAATTCTGACACAACGGGAATATCGGTCACCTGCTTCTTTTCTTTCTTAACATCGATCACGTAAGCTAAGAACAAATCACACCCTTTCGATATCGCCTTCTGAGCTTTCATTAGGGAAACCATAGGGAAGCTAAATCCACTGCGCTCTCCCCTAGCTATCACTCGGGATCCATCGGCCAAATGGAAAGAAATCATCTTCTTATCACACTTAATATTAGCCCTATTAGCTCTTAACCAAATCATGCCTATGACTACATCAAAGCTAGGTATAGGCATCAACAAACAGGTTAAAGGGAAGGAATGGCCGTCGATTTCGATGGTAATTCCAGACACAGATGATGTGCATGGAACCACTTACCATCAGCTACTTCAATTCCTAAAGGCGCATCTAGCATCCTAACAGGCAACTTCAACTTATCACAGAAGCCTAAGGACATAAAAGATCGATTCGCTCCTAAATCAAATAACACACGAGCTGGCAAGGAATTAACCAAGAACATACCGGTAATGACGTCATCGGTAGCGGTTGCAGCGTCTACCGTCATCTAAAATGCCCTTGCCTCTGCTATAGGAGGATTCTTTCTCTTCTGCCCGGCGGTAGAAGCAGAAGATCCCCCAGAAGTTACTGACCTCGCCCCTGACCCTGCCCCAGAACCGGCTCTCGACACAGATGGACAATTCGCTGATCTATAACCTACCTGATGACAAGTCCAACACACATCGGACTTAAAGGAACAAGTTGTTGTTTCATGACCTAATACTCCACATCTCAAACATCTTCGTGTCATTGGAGAACATGGACCGGCATGATTCGACTTACAAACATTACACCAACCAGACTGACTAGAACTCGATCCACTCATACTAGACTTACTTTTCTGTTTAAACCCACCAGACTTCTTACCACGAAAACCCGATCGCTTACTTGACTGTTGAGTAGACTGACCACCAGTTTGACTTTCTGATTTTCCCCCAAAAGATCCACCTTTTGAACTTTCTCTTTTCGCTGCCATTATATCACCTTCTACAACTTTAGCCATCTCATGAGCCTGTGCCAAGGTTGTTGCAAATCTCGCAACGGTTCTGTACTCCGGCTTAATCACCTGCATGAAATGCTGAATTTTATCCTTTTCAGTCGGTACTCATTGTTGAACAAACCTTAACTTCGATGTGAAATCTCTGAAAACTTCATCAATCGTCATACTTTCTATCATCTTCATACTCAGAATCTCAGTTTTCAATCTTTCCATCTCATACTCAGAACAATACTGCTCACGAACCTTAGCAGAAAATTGTTCCCAGGTAATCTGGTTGATCTGTTCCTTGGGTAAATATGCAGTAATAGAATCCCGCCATTCCATTGCTTCACCCTTGAGAAGTCTACTTGCAAATAGTACCATAGATTCAGGCTCACAGAAACATGCTTCTAACGCTCGCTCTACTTCTCTTAACCAATTGAGGGTCACTGTAGGGTTTGTGTGACCGCTGTACTCAGGAGGTTTGCAGTCTAGAAACTATTTATAGGTACACTTCTTTCTCGTCTGGGGAATTTAGAAAGGGTATATCATTTGATTTGGAAATGCCTGGTTAAACGGGAATGGCATTGCGAGGTTTTGATATGTGGTTTGAGGAAACTGTGACTGAGAACTGCCACCAGCTTGAGTATAAAAGTTAGGAGGAAAGGTTGTGTTTAACGCAGTGGTATTAGGGTTCTATTGCGCCCGTTCTTGTTCCAATTCCTTAATTTTCTCCTGAGCTTCTAGTAATCGACTTTGAAGGTTTATAAATTCCTGTGAGGTTTCCTCTTCCGATGCCACATGTCCATCTTCATCGGGAGCTCGGAAGGTTCCAGTTCCGGGAGCAGTGGGGCCAGTAGCGTTTGCATCATTATCTGTCATTACTGCACTACCACAACACTCACACCAATGCTTAGTATAAACTCGGTTAGTATTAACAACTAACACATAACCTATCCTAGTACTCACTTAACCCATCCCCAGCATGTTATGTTTGACATGACTCTACTAAGTTTGGGAACATGACATTTAAATCACAATGCACATGCTGCCAAACTAAGCTCTGATACCAACTTGTGACACCGCTATTTTTTTTAAATACGTGGCGGAAGCATTTATTTATTAATTACCAAATAAACATTAACTATTGTCAGTACAACCAGTGCCACGTGTCATTACAAAATACATGTTTATACGGAGAAGACGTATTTACAATTTGTATACAAAAGATTATTGTTTAAACAAAGCAAGACAACATCAGAGTTGACTCTTGTCAAACATAACATCACCATGCCCGTCTTCTCCCCAAAAGCATCACTTACAAAAGCTAACAACCTGCAGGGAGAGGATGGAGGGGAATTAGCACGAAGCTAAGTGAGTACAACTAACTACAGGCAATAGTATACAGGAACCGACATACTAATCATGTGAAAAAACTAACACACAAACATCACCCAAGTGCCGTCTACAGAGACTCTGGCAGCTCGGCCAAATCATTAACCACCAGCTGATCGGACTGGGGCTTACCAGAAGTTCCTCCACCACCGTATGTATATATATAATCCACACACGATGGACGCGTTATTCACATATATATACACCTCGATTGTCTAGGCTACCACATGAGGAACCCAACCCGCAGGTTGATCTCTCCTACCGAGGCTACCACACAATAGGGACGCACTGGGCTCCAGCAGACAAGCATCAACTAACATGTAGTCATCACAACGTACTAACTAACCACATTAATAAGTTTATCTAACAAGCATGGCAATCATAATATAACATGCCACTCTATACTATGTTCTCCAGTTAGTCCCACTCACTAATTACCAGCAACCAGCTCAGATAATCTACTACTGAGCTGCTTCTTTATCCTTATCACCTGAACATAAGGCAAATCAAGTAAGTTACTGTCCATTAACATCAAATAACACAGCACGAAAATTTTTGTATCAAAAAGCGTCCGCTAATAAATTTTGCTTAACACTTGTACACTTTTAAAATTTACATCCTGAACATCAAAATACAAACGGGCAGCATAACGGCTAAAAATCAACACTTAGTAAAATATTTCACTGCCAAAGACAGTCGGCCGACTGTCTACACTCACTCGACCGAGTGTCTAGTCACTCGGTCGATGGTCTCTCACAGACACACTCGGTCGTGGGTCATACACACTCGGTCGATGGTCGAGTCAGTCGGTCGAGTGTCAGGAGACACTCGACCGACTGTGTTTATCTGCAGAAGCTGAAGACAAAGTGATGGGTTTCACCCAAATTCATCCAATTCTTGCTCTAGAGCTCAATTACGACCTCAAAACTGACCAAATCAAAGACACTAAACATGTAGAAACATAAACCCACAAGATTTAGACTCAAACAACATCAAATCTAACCACTTTGACTCAAATTACTCACTTTGTAAAACTTTACACAAAAACCCAATTTTTTCAAAGATTAAAGCACGAAAACTTGTGATTCTTACCTTGTTAGAATCAGTAAATCACAAAGAACACAAAGATGTAAAAGATTTGAGCTCAAGAACAAGGATTCAAGATTGGGGTTTTGATGTAGGTGAGAGTAAAGGTACGGTGTGTGTTGGGAATAATTTGGAAAGTACAAGAAATGAGTTGCACTAGTGATCATAATTGGGTTTAATTCCTACACTGTGCAACACACGGGTATATATCTGATATCTTTCGTACATCATTTGGCAACCCAAATGAAGTTCAAATTAAATAAACAAACATGTTCTGTGACCCTTGTCACAAACTGGTCCTAACCATATCATTAAGTAATAATAAACATTTAATAAAAATAAAAGCATATATTAACACAACACAAACTTAAGGGTAATTTAGTAATCTTACAGCTACGCCCGATCGAGGATGTTACAGGTTTGGTCCGGTTTGTACTAAATCTCAAACCAAACCGGCAACCACGGTTTCAACAAATATAAAACCAGCACAGACCAAGAAATTCGTCTAACTGGTTGGTTTGGTCCGGTCCGGTTTGACCGGTTTGACGGTTTTGAACTTCACTTTTTTGATAGAGCATTGAATAAGTAATTTGTTACTTTCCATTAAGAAGTGGTAAATCATCAACACAGCCTCTTTTAAAACCTTTCAGACAAACATGCATACATGCTCGAGAACGCAACATGAATGTTAAAAACCAAAAACTGACCAAATAAATTATAGAAATTATTTTTGCTTTTTGATATTTTAGCTTAGTAAAACTAGGAAATAAAGAATGGGTAGGCTTAGGTCTGTTAAGAAAATCAAAACAAGAGGACAAACACCGCCATGACTGCAACTCAACTCGTTTGCAAAATGTGAACGAAATTTCGTAAAACGAAAAGCTAGGACCAGGCAACCAATTTAGCTCAACTAAGTCTAGAACTAAGTCTACCATCTTCAACCTTATTTCATTCACCAATCCTAAATCATTCTTTCCAGACTCTTCACACAAGGAATCAGTATGTTCCTTCAGTTCGTTCTAAACAAACAAACACATGAATTTGATTCCACAAAACATAAAGTTTTTTGTCTCTATAGGAACAAACGAAAAGGGTTTCAGGTTCAACCTTTTCGGACCTTGATATACTGATTAAAATCACAGTTGACTGATGGGCCAATGTCTAGAACAATGATGGTTAGTCCGGTCCGGTCCGGTTTTACCGGCCGGTGGCCTAATGAAACCGCAAACCGGACCGAGTTTCGCGGTTTGGAGATCTTAAAACCGGCGACCGGACTGCTAATATCCAAAACTGGACCGAACCAAAAAATCGGTCCGGTCCGGCCGGTTTTCGCGGTTTGACGGCTTTGTGAACACCCCTAATTTATGTATATATGTCTATGTTTGTAGTTATGTATGTTTATGTGTGTTTATGGTTCTTAGTATGTGGTCACATATGTTTATTGTAGCATTTCGTGATATGTCGTGAGCTCCACATAACATCTTAAGGTACGTTTTACATATATATATATATATATATATATATATATATATATATATATATATATATATATATATATATATATATATATATATTATTTTTATTTATTTATTTTATACGGCTCTATTAAGCTAGTCAACAATAAACGTCGATTTATTGGTGACTTGACTGCCACTTAGAGCCTAAATTGAACTTCAGGCACGATTTAAAACCCATGAAAACCTGATTCTACCATTTTTATAGCGTTAATTTTATTTTTATTTATATATGTTTTATTTTATTATTTATTTATATATTATTTAATTTTATTAATATTTGTTACTACTATTATTATTTTATTTATTTTATTTTTTTATTTTTTTATTTTTTAATATTTTTTGGCCGGAGGTCCTTTTGAAAGCAATCTCTTTATCCGCCAAACAGAGAGAGGAAAGACTTTCTCTACTCTTTGGGGTGTTTCACTCGAGGTGGAGAAATGACTTCTCTTTATTATAGGATAACGGAAGAATTGTCTACGTCCCACCTCCCCCATACCGCACACATGTTGGATTGGATGTTGTTGTTATTGTTGTTGTCGTCTTTTTCTTATTGTATTATTGTATTTACATAAATATCTATATTTTAATCAATTTTTAGTTCAATACTAGTAATCTATAGATTCATATAAATCTCTAAAATGATAATGTAATTATTTCACTAATTATCCTTAAGTTTTAATAATAACGATGCCATTATTTTATATTAACTTAATTAAAAAAATAATACGACATTTTTTATAAAAGGAAATACTAATCTCTCATCAATAAAAGATAACAAACTTTTATCCGTTTTGTCTTCTGCCCATTTTATTGTTCAACAACCATGTTTTTTTACTTTACAATCAATTTAATTCTACATTCTAGCTTTGCAAATACGATTACTCGATTCAACCCGGTTTGTTGTTAACTTTTACATTCAATTTTATTTGATTATATGTTATCAGTTTTTATTTGATGGAATCACAGTTTTGTTTGATTGACGGAACCACACTTAATACACTCAAAGTTTATTGATGTTTCTCTTAGTTGTGTTATCATGTACGAGTTGAATATTCTTAATACACTCAAATTAATTACGATTATTCGATTCAACCAGGTTTGTTGTTAATTTTTACATAAATTTTTTTGGTTGATGGAACCATAGTTAATACACTCAAAGGTTTATTAACGTTTCTCTTAGTTGTGTTATCATGTGAGAGTTGAATATTCTAAATTTAGAGCTTAGTTTTATGAAGAAACTTTGAGTGTATTAATATATGGCTTAGTATGTTCTTAAACTTTGAGTGTAATAATATAATATATATGCATCTATGTTTATTATTCTGCAATTGATGACATATAGACTACCAGTTAACAGAACATCCATTTGTAATACATAGATACAATTTTTATGATGATAATTCAACTCTGAATTTGTGGTATATATCTTATCATTGTGGTGACATCTTTTCTTAAAATTTAGGTTACAACAATACAACATCCATAATGGATATGTACCTATTGTACTGATGTTGATGAGTTTAGATTGTTGCTCTTCAACTAACTCGTAAAATTACGGGCCATTCGACTAGTATTTTATTATTCTTCTAAGATATAAAAAAAAATTATTTCGCCCCTCTATTCTTGCAAGTTCCGTCACTGCACTAATCTACATCTACATATATACTCCGTAATTATATTGTGTATAATAAAAAATAATAATACTTTATTTATTTTGATTTATATTGCTTACCACTTGAGAACTTTTTGAACATAGTTGTGTTTGGGAACTCCCTAGTTTTTTCTTTAACAATAAATTAAGATTGGTTAAAACTATGAAGTATATAAAGATAAAGATAATAATAAATTAGAATCTAAATTGTCATGAATGCTATTATAAATACGTAATTTAAGTAAATGTTTAAAATTGTATTAACTACAGTGAACCTCTATAAATTAATAATGTTTGGACATGAATATTTTATTAATTTAACAAAATATTATTATAACGATAAATTAATAAATTATAAATTTAAAAAATTAGCTTATATTTTTGAGCAAGACTCAAATTAATGTATCGACATTTGAAATTACCACGCCCATTCACTTTACCTATTTAAATTTAAATAAAACATAAACATGAACTTTCAAATTTTCATGTCTGTACATTCACACATTAATGAACTTATCAAGTTTAATGTACATTGATATTTCAAAAAAAAATAGCATTTATTAATTTATAGTTTCGCCGGGACCAGTATATTTACATTGAGATTTCAAAAAAATTATTATCTTATTATTTTATCGATTGGGGTTCAAATTTATACTGGTCCCAAGTTGTGACCGGACAAATTATTAATTTTATCGAGTTTATTAATTTATCGAGTATTAAATTACATGGATTCCACTTACGTTGTCTCTCCAACATATTTTTTAATTTTATTTTTGATTTTCTTATGTAATTTAATTTATAGTAATTATTTGCGCTTTATGGCTTTATTATACTGTATTAATTATTGTTGATTATAATTATAATAATAATTATTAATAATTATAATAATATTATCCGTTTTAGATTTTTCGATCAATAATTCAATCACAGGTTATATTTAATTGGTTGATATTCCTAATGTATAAAATTTACTTTGTAGTTATTAATTCAATTAGCTTATCGGGAGAATTCATCATTTATCTTTTGTTTTATATATTTTCTATTTCTATTTTCAAGGATATAAACTCGTAGTAATTATTTTAATAGGAGTTGATACGACTCGATAAATCATATTTGACATGCCACTATACTAATCGGACAAGTTCACATTGAATTGAGAACCAAATTACATACAAACTGTGATTTCTTGAGTAATATCAACTTTTATTAAAATAAAATTTACTTCGAGTAATAGTAAGCGTCGATTTATTGACGATTTAACTGACTCTTAAAGCCTAAATTAAATTTCAAGCAGGATTTAAAACCATGAAAATTTGATTTTACTATTTTCATGTCATCTCAATTTTATTTTATTTTAATTTTTTTTTCTACTAATTGGCCGGAAGTCTACTCGGAAACAATATCTCTATCCGTCGAAGAGAGAGAGATGACTTTCTCTACTTTTGAGAGTGTTTTCACTCTGAGTGGAGAAAAATGACTTGTCTTTATTCTCGGATAGAGGAATGATTGTCTACATCCCACCTCCTCAATACACCACTTATGTAGTATTGGGTTTTGTTGCTATTGTTGAAAATATAAAAGATTAAGTATGAAGAAGAATATTCAAATGAAATCTATATTTAAGTTGAGATTGAGGGGACAAATCTCAGCCTTTAGATTGAGATTGATCAACGGATCAGATTAAAAGTCCCAATATATGGCGGAGGGGTATTTTCGTCCACACAGGCAAAATATGTTATACACCCACCGCTTGGAATTTCATTCCATCGTATCTGTATTTCACACACAAACACACACTTCTTTCTAGGGTTTCAACATCGACCGCTAATTTCCTTCGATCAACACCGATCAAAGCTGCCATTATCAACAATCATCAACAGCTATACACATTAATCGATTATCTTCCATCAAACATGGCTAAATCGGAGCATTCTCTAATCAAAAAATCGTCGTCGGCTGAAAAGCATGTTCCGGCTAATAAAAAAGCTCCGGCCAAAACTACTGGTAATTTTAACAAGTTTTGTTGATGTTCGTTTATAATCAATCAAGTTTGTTTGTATTCCTTTGATGATTTCAAATTTCAGGGTTTCGTCATATAGCATTCGTGTGTGTGCTTCTTTAAGCACATGATTTTTGTTGTGATTGTTTAATATGTGCTTTTTATCTTCTTTATGAGTTGCACATTTGTTGTTCTTAAATCAGATTGTATGTATAAGTTTTGTTATTACCTTTTAGGTTTTATCAATCACATGTGATTATTACAAGAAATCACTTTCGAATACACATTTAGCTGTTATATTTGCTTCTTTAATCACATGTTATTCGTTGTGATTGTTTAATATGTGCTTTTTATCTTTTGTATGAGTTGCACACCTTTTAGGTTTTATTCAATCACATGTGATTATATAATAAATCACTTTTGAAATCTGTTAACAAATGTTATTTGCTTCTTTAATCACATGTTATTTGTTGTGATTGTTTAATATGTGCCTTTTATCTGTGTATGAGTTGCATATCTGTTGTTGCTAAATCAGAGTGTAAGTATAAATTTTGTGAGTATCTTCTAGGTTTTTTCAATCACATGTGATTATACAAGAAATCACTATGGAATTCACATTTAGCTGTTAACAAATGATATCACCTTTGATTTGTTTTGTTCAATGTTACTGATTTACTTTTGTAAATCACATTTTTCAGGTAAAAGAAAACACCAGTCTGTTACCAATGCCGTTGATAATCCCAAACAGAAACACAAAGTTAAGGATGTTCCTTCTGATGATGAAGTTGAGTCTAAGCTACCTGCTCTTAGGCTAAGGACAACACCGACGCAGTTTGCAAAGGTGATGTGTTCGTTGACCCCCGAACAAAAAGTTTGTGTCACGAGACTTGGGTTTCGTTCTTTAATTGGGTTTAATATAGACCAATTGCCGGGTAATCTTGTTTACTATGTTGTTGACAATTTCGATGGTGATGAGATGATAATAAAGACTCAAAAAGGAAACATTAAGGTTGATTCCCAAGCTGTCCACGATGTGTTTGGACTCGAAGATGTTGGTACTGATATAGACACCTTGGAACTCAAGCTTGGTAGTCTTTTTGTTCAAAATTGGTTGAATCAGTTTCCACCACCCCCGTTTGTCACCCGTTCATCTTCACTGTGTTCTAAGATCCTGACCTCAACGGAAGTTGATAGTATCTTTCAGATGAACTTTATCATGTTGTTTGCAAGCACGATGGTGTCATGTGAAAGAAATGGGAAAGTGAGTTCGTATGTGTTGATGAGGTTGTCTGACGATGTTGATATTTCAAGTATCAACTGGTCCATGTTTCTTCTTTCTTCATTGAAATATAGCAAAAATGGATGGAACAGAAATGATCCCAACTGTTTCTACACCGGTGCTGCTACTTTTCTCACCGTGAGTTATCTTTTCATTATCTATATATCATATATGATTTTCAACAATCTTTTTTACGAATTGGTTTGATAACTATGATTTTTTTTTCGTGTTTGTTTCTTAGCTGCTCTATCTCGACCGTACAAAGTTTGATTCTTTTCCTGTTGTTCGTGGGCGTCCAGTTTTCAAGAACTGGAAAGGAGCCATTGCGGTTCGTGCAAAGAAAGAGGCTGAGCTCGGATCATTTGGGCTGTTGGAACTTGCAGATGAATATGACGAAGAAGCAGAAAATGGGGAGGGTTTTCTCAAACTTGAAGATGAGGATAAGGCTGATCTGCGTGCGATTGAGGTAGGTTTTTTTTTTTTTTTTATTATAATTCAAACACCTGTTTTTACTAATTAAATCATGCTGTGTTAGTATGATTTTTTGTATTCAATCACCTGTGATTGAATTTTTGTATACAATCACATGTGATTTTATGATAAAATCACATGTGATTGATTTTTTGTATACAATCACCTGTTTTCACTAATTAAATAATACTTGGTCTGATTATACATTCAGTAAATAATATTATATTATGCGATAACTTTGATCTTTTTTTATAACTATTCTAAGCTTTTTGCACATTATATGCAGGGTTATTGTGAAGTTATCGAGGAGAAGTTTAAATTGGTCAATGAGTTGAAGCATTTTTTATCACGGACAATACGTGAAAGTTTGTCCAAGTACCCAGATGAGAAGATATTGATATCTTATGAAAAGAAGTTGAACGAAGTCTTTAAAATGGATGTGTGTGATGTGAAGACTGACGATGAGATGGAGGATGAGTCAGAGGGAAAAGACGATGATGATGTCAACAATGATGAGTCAGAGGGAAAAGACGATGATGATGAGAAGAAGGCCGAGTCAGAGGGAACTGACGATGATGATGACGATGATGATGACCACGATGATGATGAGAAGAATGCTGATTCGGAGAAAAAAGATGATGAATGTGTTGATGTAAACAAGGTTGAGTCTGAGAAAAAGATTGATGATGGGCAATCCAAGGCTGATGATGATGTGAATGATGAGCAAGAAGTTAATCTTGATTCCGATGATCCAATTGTTCCAGTTGTGACAGAAGTTGTAGGTCCAAAGGTTGCTGAGAAAGATGTTGACAAAGATCAAAATGAAGAAGAGTACACATCTTTGACACAATGGTTTAACAACAACGTTAATGAGGTCGTTGATATTTGTGAAATTATATCTTTACTTAATGCACCAACAAGCCTTACATGGTTACCTGTTCATAATACTCCAACAATGATGAATTTAACACCGCCTACTTTTCATCTGTTATCTCAGGAGGATAAATATGAGAACAAGGAGTATGATGAAGCTGTGAAATTGTTAGACAAGGGCAAGTTGGCAAGCAGCCCTGAAGTTGGAAAAACGTTACCGAAACAAACGGCTGTCCAGTCAAAGAAATTTTGTAAAAAAGCTATAAAGAAAGATCGGACAATCGTTCTTAGATCTGCTTATATCAACAAGCTGACTGTTGTGTCTGACATTCTGACAAACTCTGAGCTTATTTTGGCTATGGAATTATTTTCGATGAAGCTTAGCCCTTCGTGAGTTTTCTAAAATTTTTCCTTTTAATACATACAAATCCTTCTGCTTTATAAGCCAATCACATGTGATTATAATATGAAATCACATGTGATTTTATTATGAAATCACATGTGATTATATTCTGAAATCACATGTATTAAACTAAACCCCCCCCCCCTCCTTTTTTTTGTTTGTTAGTGAGACTGTTTTTGAATCAAGAAAAGGCAGCATGATACACCGTCTTAGTTTGGAATCACTTTGCCCCGATGTTTATGTTGAGGCTAGTGTAATTGATTTATGGAGCTTTATACTGAACGAAGAGCAAAAGTACAGAGGACAATCTAGCCCGTCTAGGTTTTTTTTCCCTTCTTCAATCATTGTAAGTTTTATCGTTTAAAAATTTTTATGTACTATATTAGCTTGCTGTTTCTATCTGTGTGTTATGGTTCTTAATACTTAGTCACATGTGATTGTTATATATAATCACATGTGATTGTTATATATATAATCACATGTGATTATTATAGATATAATTACATATTATTGTTATATATGATCACATGTGTTATTTTATTTACAGTATTCTTACTTGTATGACAACAAGAACATGAAAAAGGAAGATAAGCTGATGATAATCAAAGAAAGTGCTAATGCTTGGTTTCGATTTTTTCCAAAGCTTGCGTCACTCTGAAAAGTTGATCTTGTATGTTATTTCTAGCTTACATTTGTAGGTCTATTTGCCTTTATATCATAATCAATTATTTGTGTTCTAATAATTTCTTTCTTTTTTGATTTTTTACAAAAGGTATTTTTCCCAATCTGCAGACATGGGCATTTCTTTGTCTTGGTGATTGACATGAAAGTTCCCAAGCTCTACATACTTGACAACTCTTCGGTAGTTAAAAACTATGCTGCAAGATACGCCAAAGTTTTCAATCTTTTGGTTAGTGTTTATTATAATATCATTACTTGTACGTTTTCCACTTCAATATCAGTTTTTTTTGCTTCCCCTGTTTACACTTAATGTTTTTAAACATCTGCTCAATCATTAATTTAATAACTATTCATTTTTTATGATTTTGTTTTTTCCAGCTATATGCTTTTGCTGAACATATGAAATTTCATAAGCATCCTTTTGCAAATCAAATTGAAAAATTGGAACGAATTAGGATTTCGCTGCCATGGAAAACAATAGATAATGTTGTGGATTGTGGCGTGTTTGCTATGTTCCACATGGATATGTTTAAAGCAAGATCAGAGAATGAGTGGTCTGATGTATTGGTGCCTGAGTCGGCTGAACAAAAGAATCAGCTACGGAAGCTGAGGATTCACTATGCATCGAAGATTTTGTCGCATGATCTAAACATACATGCTGAGCAGATGTTAAGAAATGCAAGAAATTTTGCCGCATTCCATGAAAAGAAAGATTATAGGAAGGTTATCATTTCTGCAAAACAATCAAGAGGTGTCCGAGTTGAAAAAGCTAAAAATCAAGAGGTGCATGACCAGCAATCTAATGAAGAGTGAGGTTTTTTGAAGATGTATTTTATTGTTCTGCTTTGATAGTTCAGTGTATGGTTAGATGTAGATGGTTGGAAAGATGTGTTTTGGTTAATGACATGTTAGTGGTATTATATCTGTTTCTCCTTGATCTTAACTCTGGTGGTATTATATCCCTTCTCCAACGCCTCATTATGTATTTTTCAGGGATTTCATCTATATTATCGTTCTTCAATACCCAAAAACAATGTCTACAAAGAAGACCAAATCTTAGATAGTGTCTACATGTACATATTATTGATCCATCTTGGCGGTTATGAAGTACCTTCATAATGAAAAAAGTATGAAACTGATGTATAAGCCAATCACAAGTGATAAGTACCTATTTAAATATGACAACTGACGTATAAGTCAATCACAAGTGATAAGTACCTATTTAAACTATTTTAACAAGTGAGATTCAAACTATTGCACAAATGTTATTCCATACATGAAAAAATATGTAAATTAGTTTACCTTGTATTTGAAGAACTCTTTTTCTTCATTCGAGCCTTCCCTTTTATCCTCCATACTTGAGCCTTCATCTTTTTTCCCTTCATTCGAACCTTCATTTTTCTTCCCTTCATTCGAGCATTCCTTTCTCTTTTCCAATTTCTCTTTAACAACAAATATTTCCGTGTATTCCTCTTTGTCCATTTTATCCAACGAACATTTATACAAAGCTGCAACAATCTCTTGTTGAATAATCAGAAAAATTGTATTCGTGTATACCTTCGATGCATGTTTTTCAATTCTTAGCAACGTTAATAATTTTGGGTTTTTCTTGATTGTCTGTACATCCAAAGATTCTTGTTTTGACCTCTGTTTTAACATGGCAGATTCAAAGCCGTCCATAAAAGTCAACAGATTTGATGCAGATCTTGTAAAGTGTGAAAAAAAAGCATTTTCACTCTCTGATCTTGAAGTAGTTCGCATCAAACCAAACATTTCAGTCTCGATGAAATATGCTGGTATCCAACTTGATCTAACATCAAACATATATTTGAACCAACTGTCATTCTTCAATGAAAAATCGTCCATCAACTTTTCCCATTTTTCTTCAAAAACAGTTGGTTCTATGTACATATTCCACACAATTTTATCAAATCTCTTCTTGAAGTCTTTTTCTTGTTTGTCTTCAATATTAGGATTTGCTTCTTGAATCTGTAATCACATTTGATTGGTTAATAATTCATATTAAGAAAATTATGTATATGTATCATTAACCATTTCAATCGCATGTGATTAGTTACATGTAGTCTTCAATAACAAAACTCATACCTTTGATGGCACCTTCCTCATAATGTGCCACATGCATAGTCTATGCTTTGCCGTCTTAAAGACCTCTTTTATGGCTATCGCCATTGATTTATCCTGATCTGTCACAATCATGTTTGGCTCTTTCCCGAATGTCTTCATGAAGCAATTAAGTAGCCATTTGTAACTCTCGGCTGTTTCATCCTTGATCATTGCCGCAGCAACAGTGACACACCTACGGTGGTTATCTATTCCAGTAAATGGTACAAACTTGAGGTTGTACCTGTTAATAAAAAGACAATGTTAGAAACTCAGATAAGCCAAACAACCTGTCAAACACATGTGATTAGAAGCTGTAAAAACCAGGTATCATACCTGTTAGTTCTATATGTTGCATCAAATGAGATAACATCACTAAACTCCTTGTAGTTGCACTTTGCAACTTCATCCGCCCAGAAAATGGAATGTAATTGACTTTTTTCAAGCTTGTACTCAAATGAAAAACCAGGAACATATTTTTTCCTTTCTTCCATTTTGTTAACGAGCATTTGAGAATCAGTTGCATTGATAAACACATTCAAATCTCGTTTCCAGTTTCTGAAGTCAATTACAGTTCCATGAACATTTTTTTCAGACCCTTTCATATTGCTGTAAACTTCGTATGCCTTTGTTGGACCAATATTTGATACCGTCGAATGGTATACAAACAACTTCTCTGCATACCTCATTTGTCTTTCCTTTTTACTTAAATGTCTGTATTCTATCGGTAGCAACTCATGATTATGTTGTTCTTCAAAGTCAGCAAGAACGAAAGTATCTGTTCCATACACCCGGTCGAATCTAACTTTAGCCCTACATCCTGTGCATTCCTTGTTGCTTTTCCGAATTGGCTTTTTAGTTTCTTGTAATGTGTCAAAGTAGACTTCCTTTGGTGTGCCAGCCTTGTTGCATAAGTAATACTTTTGTTTCACTAATCCAGATTTTGCAGTTTTTTGTCCAGCCTTTCTTATGTCAAAACATGCATGATATGCATATAACCTATACATCTCTTCACATTGATCAAGTGTTCCATAATTATGACCAATGACCGGTAAGAAAAGTTTGTCAACAATTGGTGCATAATACAATGATCCACCCGGTGTTTCGTTTTTACGTGTTGCAGTTGCTTTTGGTGAATTATAATCTGTGGAAAACAAATTACAATGTTAATTGAATGTTTAACTGAAATAAGAGACAATATACATATCACATAATATATTATCATATAACGCAATCACATGTGATTCAATAAGTAAAAATTTACAACAATTC
This sequence comes from Rutidosis leptorrhynchoides, assembly GCF_046630445.1. Classification (NCBI taxonomy): domain Eukaryota; kingdom Viridiplantae; phylum Streptophyta; class Magnoliopsida; order Asterales; family Asteraceae; genus Rutidosis; species Rutidosis leptorrhynchoides. The sequence goes on along the minus strand of NC_092338.1, from coordinate 75,388,756 downwards.
TATTTTCAACTTCATCTTCATTGTATTCATCAGTAATCACTTTAAATCCCAGTAATGTATTATCATAAAACAATCACATGTGATTTTTACAAGAAATTACATGTGATTTTACACCAGATATTACTTAAAGTCACAAAAACACTAATTCATTAAAAGCTAATCACATGTGATTGAATGAGTAAAAATTTACAACAATTCGATTTTTATCTTCATCTTCATTGTATTCATCAGGAACCACTTTTAAATCCCAGTAATGTATTATCATAAAACAATCACATGTGATTTTACAATATATTACATGTGATTTTACACAAGACATTACTTAAAGTCACAAAAACACTAATTCATTAAAAGCTAATCACATGTGATTGAAGACGAAACGATATACATACCATCATCATTCTGGATTTCGTTGATGTCTTCATCACTGATATCGTATTCCCTCTCTGGTTCCATTGCTTAAATTGAAGGTGTATATGAATTGATTGATCAATGAATTCGTATGTTAAGCAATTCGGAGTGAACGAGTGATTATCAATCTAAGTTAACGACGTTAGGTAATCGTATAATCAAGCAATCCGACTGAATTAATCAGAGTTAATGACGGAATCGAACTGTTTGTTCGCCGGATAATCGTCAATCGCCATCACCAGGATCGTTTAGGGTTTTTGAAGGTTTTCGTTCGAGAGTGATTTGTTTCGTAGTAGGATTTCTATTTTTTGTAAAATGACCATAATACCCTCGCTGTATTAATTGGTGCTTTAATCTGGATCATTGATTAAAAGTGATCCAAAGGCTGAGAACCGCCCCTTGGATTTCAACCTTTTTAATGGTTTCTTTGGAATACAACTCTAAGTATGAATTATCTATCTTCTATGTATTAAGTAATATTGGAGTAATAATTAGAAAACAAACTTATATATGAAGAACACCAATCACTTAAATTTAACCTATGGTTAGATTTGTTCGAAAAAACATAATTAAACCTAAAACGCGTAAAGTCAATCATACAACAAATGAGCAAAAGTAACAAATACTACGTATAAACTTTTACCGATACTCAAATCGACAATCAAATATTCTAGAAAATCTAAAAGCAATTATTTAAATTACGCAAATACAAAAGTAACAACCATTTATTTACTCATCTTAATACACTTTTTGGTTTTACAAATCTCAATTATTGTTATTAAAGGAAAATAAGATAGTTGTCAAGTACAAATAACTAAGATTTTTTATAAAAATTTTCATATATTTAAAAGAATGAGACAAAAATATGTCACGGAGTAATTAATATATATATATATATATATATATATATATATATATATATATATATATATATATATATATATATATATTCAGGGTGTCTTTTAAGTAGTAATCTCCATTCGGTGTATGACGATCTGTATCTTACCTCTCATATCTCGTATCGGAGAGATATACACGCTGCGTACATTCTAATACTAGTTCAAAATTTTGGGGAGTACAACACTTTTCCTTCCTTTACGTACTTCGTCCTTGATTATAATAGTTATACTGAGGAAAGAGTCTTATTTTGGCAATAAAATAAGAATACTTTGTTAATTTATACCTTGATTATAATAGTTATACCTTGATTATAATACTTTGTCAAATTCGCCACAAAATAAACGTTAATTTACATAAGAATGACTTGAGATCATAAGTGTCTGAAGTAGATCTAGAATATTCATAGTTTTATAATTAAAAAATGTGACATATACATGATAGTTTTGGCAATAAAATGTCGAACTACTAGTTAAATATTTGGTTGGCAGCTTGGTATATTCAGGTGTACGGATGGGCTTTTATGATGAGTAAATTAGATGGGTCATTTGGGCCTACTTAAACTTCAACGAATACTGGACTATGCCATTGAAACGTTGGTGTCTTTGGACCACTTCAGCGTTTAATGCCGGTTGCCAGTGGTGAATAATTGTTACAAACCAGCTGGATTGATATTCATTGGTCCTTGTCATTGGGTAGTTAAGTGGTAAACCCTGTCGAAGTCCAACACATTTATGATTGGGAAATTCGGCAAAATGCTCTATTTTCGAAAGTCTTTAACAATATCTCCTTCAAAAAAATCATAATTGCAAAAAATGTCTCTTGACCATGCACGCACCACACATGATACGTGAAAACCCGTGCGTAATGCGTGTTTCTGAGATATTCAACGAGACAGTCCTTTTTGCTCGTAAACACGCACCAAAAACCACACAACACGCACCGTGTGGTGCTTGTTGCTTGTTGGGCAAGAACTTTGAATGCACGTATCTTTTGACTCGTAGTTCCGATTTAGTCACCGTTTTTTTGAAATCGTGTAAAAAGATACTTCAAAGTTCTGACATTTTGACACCAAACACCAAGCACCACGTATCACCCACCGTCGGTGGTGCTTGGTGTGTGGTGCGAGTTTGCGAGGAAAAATGGCTGTCTTGCTGAATATCTCGTACACACGCATCACGCACGGGCTTGCGCGAATCATGTGTGGTGCGTGATGCGTGGACATGGGACATTTGTTACAAATTCGAATATTTTTATGACATTGTTAAACACTTCAAAAAAGGGGTACATTTTTTGACCCATTTCCCTTTATGATTTATGTTTCATAATGTCTAACTAAGATTTAGAGTGTGTTTAATAGATGTGAATAATTAAATGCTACATTATTCATAAATGATTCAAATATTCCAAATGGAGTTAGTCTTGAATGACAATAGCATATTTGATAATCATTTTAAATTAACAATGTGAATAACGTAAAAATATTTTATTAAACTTTTGTATGAACAAAAAAATAGTATGACTATTTAATAAGTGTTCTTTATGTACTTAAATTGAATATTTCTTAAAATTTAAGTGATTAATGAGAAACTAACTTGTCACAAATCATGCCATTCAAGTATATAAACTCTATTCTATAAAATGTTAGAAAATCTTATCATGAAAATCTGACCACATCTAGTGCAACACGTGTCATGTACGGACCAACACACACAGTGTGGTGCGCTTTGCATGGGTGTGAGTTACGGGGTAGCCTGTAAATCGAGTAAATGACCAAGGCATCATATACTCACCAGCACGCACCGTCCGTAGAGTGTGATTTGAGGGCATATAGACAATTACAAAATGGAGCATATAGTTAAACATTTTAACCAATTTCCCATGATATAAATGGGCTTTGATTCTCCTACTGTTACATACAGTATACAACTACTCTTATTTCTTGTTGGACCATTTAAACTTAACAAAAATATAAATCTTTTATGTTGGGCTAGAAAAGCAAAGTGGAATTGATCACCCCTAGCTATCTACTATCCAGGGCCAATGCCAATGGTCTTGGTCGGGCCTGCCTACGGAGTACATTATTGATTGAGATTATCACCAAATTACCCATTTTTAGGAACTTGTTGATTGAGAGCCCTAATTTTTTTTAAGAATTTGCCGGCGGAAGGCGCAAGACGTCTTGCATCCTTGCGTCTGAACTTAAAAAAGCTAGGTTAAAGGCATTTAACATAAGTTCATTGTACACTAACACAACCACACACGCAAGCTCTCTGGTGCCCACACGCTCGCAAAATCGTCATCTTCATCCTTACATACTCGCTCATCACTCGCAAATCAGCGCGTGTTACCTGTTACCTCGTTAGATCGTATAACCACCACCCTCATCGCAAATCTTCATTTATACTATCACCAACGTCGAACGAAAAAATGCTCGTCTGCACAACCACCATCATCGAACCACCATCAACGAACACATGCTCGTTCTTCATGGCTCAAGAACAGGTTAGATTTCTTCGATCTAAGTTATATTCATCGATTTTTTTAGTGAATGTACCACAACATTTATTCTTGTACACCAACCATTCGATTAAATACCTCAACGAATTGTGTTTGTATTTAGTGATTTACTTTTGTATATTATTGAGATTGTGTATGAAATGCAACTGTATTTGCTAGTTTTCCCATGTTTAATTGTGGTTTTTGTATAGGTGCAAGGTTAATCTAGCGTCCATGTGTCTCGGAAGTCAATTTCATGCAAGGTTAACCTTGCTCCTTGTGTCTTGCTTATATTTTGCACGCAAGGTTAACCTTGTGTCCTTGCGTCTTGCTTATATATTGCGTGCAAGATCTGTCTTGCGTCTTGCGACTCTTTGTATTTTTTGCTGATGTTCTTCTGACTTCTACATGGATATGTGGAAGGAAAATTAACGATGAAAAATATGTTGACCGTTATACCTCAGGTCAAGATTGTTGACTGAGAATCATGAAAAAATATTTAGAAGTACATGCTTTGGTCCATGGTTAGATCTTTCATACACGGGTAATGATCCCGGACTAGTACATGCCATGCTCCAACAGAAAAGTGAGCGGCCGACAAGACTAGATGATAGTAAGTACCCGAAAAAGCATCTAGACATATGGTTTAGTTTTAGTCCAAATTTCATGATTAGATTTGGTCGGCGTGAACTTTGTCTAGTCACCGAATTTTTGTTTGGTAGCCGGACGGACATGGCATATTACATCCCTCGTAATTATGAATCTAAGACCGCACTCATTAGACGACGTTGTTTTCCAAATCGTGCTGATGCCCTAAACATTTTGGTTAATAATATACAAAACATCCTTATAAAAAGATAAGGTGATGTTACGGTTAGTGACGATGATGTCATGCGACTAGTAATAATTTTGATTGTAGAGAAGTGTTTGTGGGTAAGCAGGGGATACATGTAGTTAATAAGCACTTTCTATGGTTGGTTGAATATGTCATGTAGCAACTTGTAAGACGCTTTCAATCTTCTTTGAAATACACTAACATGATGCTGAAAATTTGACAGACGGTAAGCCTAACTATTCTCTAATAGTGTCATTCAAAATATTTGAATTTGTTAGATTTAGTTTTTATGTTCATGAACAAATGTCGTTCGCAGTAAGCATGAAAGGGTTCTGGAAACACATTTGTAATTCCATGTGCTATTGAGACAGCACGATCAGAAATAAAAGTAATCTCTGACATACGATTATTCATAGCACTACTCTCTAAAAGATCTCTTAGATTGCTAAAAAATAATGACTAAACCTCGTTTGTCTCGCATTCACCAATTCCATAAGCCAATGGCAAAATTCCGTTATTGGCATCAATTGCAACAGCAACTAAATTTGTACCCAAGTATCCAGCTTTCAAATGTGCACCATCAACGATGTTAATCGGGCGAACATTTTGAAAAAATGATCGAATCTGCAAGTTAAATTTAAATCAGAGGGCGCAAAGACTCATGATGATACTTGCTTATCGTTAGCCCAAGAAGCAAGGACTCTTAATGATACTTGTGTATCGTTAGTGCAAGGCGCGTGGACGCAAGATTCCACTTGCGCCTCGTTAGCGCAAGACGCAAGCAATAACATTGCGTCCTTGCGTCTAACAGTTTATGATATATTTTTTTAAATTAAAAGAATTTAAGATAAATGATACTTACAACCGCGTCGAAAGACATGTAACACATCACGAATCTATTTGATTGTCAGTCATCAAAATTGTCATGCTTCCTGGGTTTGTGAATCTTAATGTTATGAAGGTAAATGGTAAGCATTCGAAATGAGTCATCCATACTACCATGAAGCATCTCTAATGCATGACACTTGGCCCTTCATGCTTGATTGTAAGATTATGCTCACCCAAAAATGATTGCTGACATCATCACGTATATCTTTTGGTTTATAGTCTCGATTTGCAGCCTTGAATTATTCCATAAGAATACTACCTAACACCCTCTTGGTTGCATGTTTATTATTTCCCATAATTTGGGTATGTGAGCATGTGTGTACGTCATGCAATTTCTTTACGATGAAGTTGTATGTGTGTTTTATTTTGTATGCACTACATTTTCACTCACAATTTGGCAACACGCATTTCGCGGTGAATCGAGATTTGTCTGACTTTACAGGCTTAATTTGGAAGTTTTCTTCAAGGCATTTTGTATATAGATGGTTTACAAAATCTTCCTTGTTCAAAAATTGTCGAACTTTAATCAAATCGGATACCCTATACGTGGTCGGTATTTGGGTCGTAGATTCGATCTCTTGGTGTAACAGTCCAGAGTTTCTAGCATAGTGCACCCTGAGCACTCATGCCAGGTGCGCCCCGCGCACACATCTCGAACAGCAGGGGTTGTTTTTGGTAAATTTTGTAAATGTGAGGGCCTTTTGTGTGAAGTTCGATTTATTGGTTAATACTTGAAGATTCCAGAGATCTCTTGGTCATTCCACTATTTAATATTTAAACCTAAAAGAAATTGGAATTGGGTTTTTTGTATACAACTTGAACTTAAATCTCCAAAATTAAGAAGTTGATTGGCAAGAAGGAGGGTGCTCTAGGATCAAGTTGGCAATTTATCTTCTATTTCTCTTCAACTTGTAAGAAACCCAATTCTTATTATTTAAGTTTTAGTTAAGACTTTAGCTAGTTACTTCAATTGGGAGGGTTTTAATTTATAATCTAGTGTTTTTATGTAACTACCAGATGGTTATGTATAGTGTAGGTCAAGATTGGGGTTTTGTTGTATGAACCCTAATTTGACAAAGAAAGACTTAAATCTTTCTTGGTTAGACTTTTGAAGAAAGTTTAATAATTAAATAAGATGTATATGATGATATCTAATTTGTAAGTTGGTACATATGATTCCTTTTCACCATTAAAAATTACTTTGATGAAAAGATAATAGTTAGTGTTGAGTTATTGAAAGTTTGTAGTTAAAGCTTGAAGGTGTCAAAGTGGCTTGGGTTAAATTAGTGTATAAAAGGAAATGTGTAGAAGCATACTTTCTTATGTGGAACAAGAAGTAGAACGAATACTTAAATTGTAACTTGAATATATGTATTAATTATGTGAATAGGTCACTAAGGAGCTTGGTGGTCTTGTGATCTTCGCTTAATAAAGTGTGAATTGGAGTTACGTCCTTTACAAGGTGAGTATAAATTAGTAAATGGGTCACACGTTGTTGATTGCTCGTGGGCAATTGGTGACGTGTGATTTTGGATGGGAATTATATCCCACTTGTTTTTAGTTGACTAGTGAAAGCTAGTCATGTAGGTGATAATAAGCCTTGTGCGGTTGTCACAAATGTGCTAGGCTACGAATCCGTTAGTAATATGTTGCATGTTTTATTCATGTGCGTAAGATTTCCGAAAAGAATTGTGTTAGTTTTAATTACTTATTTCATGCTCACTAAGCATTGCGCTTACTCCTTTATGTGGTATTGATTTTGTAGGTGAAGTAGTTGCTAGTACTAAAGGGAAGGAGAAGTTTTGAAGCAATAGCTAGAAGACTCATCTTTTGGTAAGTGGAGGTTCCGGTCCTAGACTCCGCGAAGATTATTAACTTGAAAGCGTAACGCCCGTTTTGTGTGATATTATGTAAATGTTATATTTTTGGTCAAGGAACTTAATGGGCCTGTACATTAATTTAGTAAAATAAACGTTAACGTTAAAGTAATGAAATTTTATTGGTTCTGTCTACCATGATATGTGTTAGTGGTATTAAACAAGGGTTTACAAGTACTGAGTACCAGGGTTCGTAAACTGCAACAGAAATATCTTGTTTTGTCTTGCGCGCCGCGCACGTATTGGAGTGCGCTCCGCGCACAGCTCCGCGCACGAAAATTGTTCAGAAACTTTGTAAGTCTGAACTTCATGTGCGCACCGTACACTCTTAAGGAGCGAGCACCGCGCACTGTTTACCTTTTAAAAAAAATTTGTTTCAAGGCGTTTCAAGTTGGTATCAGAGCGGTGGTTTAAGGGACTTGGATAATCCACTATAGGATTATCTAGGCTTAAACCAAACTATGTATAATACATGATTGTAGCTCGGGCCAAATTATTAAGGTTTGGGAATAGAGTGTATGTACCCTAAAAAAGCAAGTTAATTAATGTTGTTATGACTAGGAAATATTGTATGAGTGGTCTGTATATGAACCTCGGAATTCTTTGAAATGGAAACATGGTTTGGGAAGAAGTAACTATGCTTGGCCAACGTAATTACTCCTTTGCAAACTATGTAGAAGTTTCAAAGTAACGAGGGGTAGAAACCTAGCTAGAATAGTTATGATGTTTGAATGACGTTGAACTTGTTGAATTTTCAGTATAGTAGAATTATGACGACTACACATGAGGAGGGTGAACGGCCCTTAGTAGATTATGACGCATCTCCTGAGAGGGAGAATTCTAGAAGTCCCACAAAGGAAGAAGAGGGTCGAGATGATCTCTCGGTTCAAGAACAAGTTGGGCGTGCTTTCCAACTTTATACTCCGACCTTACTTGGTAAGGTTGAAAAGCTTATGGATGCTAAGTTTGAAGATATTTTAGACAAGTATCCGGGGTTAAGAAAGGAGCCTAGTCAACCTGGGGCTGAAGAAATAATTATTAAAAATGATGGACCTAATAAATTCGAATATAAATTATTCACGGCTTGTAAGCCACCTATCTTCAATGGGGAGCTGGACCCAATTTTAAGCGCGCGATGGTTAGATGAGATTGAAGAAACTTTTTTTCTATACGAGTGTCCGGAAAATTTAAAAGTATTATATGCGAGTCATCAACTGAAGTCAAGGGGTCTCGAATGGTGGAAATTGCCCTGAATATGCCTCGGACCCCAACCGACTCAAACGACATTATATACGAAATTTGAACCCAGAAATTAAGGACTTCATATATCCTAAGGTGTATGATGCTCTCACTGACATTATGAATAGGGCACTAGAAAGAGAACAAGAACTTAAATTCTGGGAGGCAAGTAAACAGAAGAACGAAGCTCCTTCAAGTTTAGCCCAAGGCTCTCCACTTAAGAAAGCGAAAACAATGGCGATGCCACCCCAAAGGTCCAAATCTGTCCCTCTACTTACAAAGGCAGAAGCAAGAGAATATCCGACATGCACCAAATGTGGGAAGAAACACCCAAGTGACTGCAAAGCAGGATTGAATCTATATTTCCGGTGTGGTAGGGCGGGGCATAGAGCTTTCGAATGTCATAGTTCTACAAAGTTGTATTTTATTTGTTACAAAGAAGATCATATCCAAGCTAATTGTCCTGTGTTCCTTGCGGAACGAGCTAAAGGTCAGAAGAAAGAAGTTAAGAAAGAACCGGAGGTGGGAAGTGCTAAAGCGAAAACACGTGCATATCAAATGACCACTGAGGAGGCTAAGGAGTCTCACGATGTAGTGTCAGGTACCTTCACCTTGAACTCCATACCGGTACACGTAATGTTTGACTCTGGTGCTACAAAATCTTTTGTATCTTTGTCCATATACGGAAGGTTGAATGTACCTCTAAGTAAACTTAACTGTCCGCTAGAAGAAGAAGTAGCAGATAATAAATTGGTGTTGGTTAGTGACATTTTTAGAGATTGTAAACTTGTGATAGAAGAAGAAGTGTTTTCCATAGATTTAATCCCCATGAAAATGGGGGAATTTCATGTTATTGTTGGTATGGATTGGCTTGGGTCCAATGGAGGATTGATTGATTGTCCAAATAAAATGGTGTACATATGAACCTCGGGTGGAAGGGTTATTACTATTTATGGAGAACAAAAGAGACGGTTTATTCCTTTATGTACCTTCTTAAAAGCCAAGAAATATTTAGCTCGGAGATGTGAGTCCTTTCTGGCACATGTAGTTGATCAAACAAAAGAAGTTAGAAAGATGGAAGATATTCCGGTAGTAAAAGATTTCCCCGATGTTTTCCCAGATGAATTACCTGGTATTCCTCCGGATCGTCAGGTGGAATTCAGAATTGATCTTGTTCCAGGAGCCGCACCGGTTGCCAAAACCCCATATATTCTTGCTCCTACAGAAATGCAAGAAATGATGAAGCAACTACAAGAATTATTAGACAAGGGTTTCATTCGCCCTAGCAGTTCCCCGTGGGGCACTTCGGTGCTCTTCGTGAAAAAGAAGGACGGTACTATTGATGTGCGTAGAGGTGTATACGAAATACTAATATATTTTTATTACGAAATACGATACAATTTACACAAGTTTTATTAATTTACGGATGGGTATACCTAAACCTTGCTACAACACTTATAGGCAGTGTACCTAATCGTAGAGTAGTGTAGTTTTTAGTAAGTCCGGTTCGTTCCACAGGGAGCTAGCTGAGTTTAACGCTATATTTTTAAACTATATTTGTGTGTGTGTGTGTGTATATATATATATATATATATATATATATATATATATATATATATATATATATATATATATATATATATATATATATATATATATTTAAGTAGTAATAATATTATTATAAAAGGGGGGTTTACCGTTTAATGACCGGTTTGTCGATTTTAAATAAAGCGTAAAGATAAATGATGATAATTAAAATGCGTAAAATTAATAACAATGACGAAATATAAAATTGCGAATAATAAAATGACAGTAATTAAAAGTATGATGACAAATACAATAAAAGAATTATGCTTATTTAAACTTCCGTAATCTTGATGTTTGACGTTTTGATTTTAATTTATTTATCTGGGTTAATTGTCCTTTGTCCTGGATTTATTTGATACCTATCTGGTTTTTGTCCATAATAGTCCATCGGTCATAATTATAAAATGCTCGTCAAATTAACCTTATTCCCGAAGTCAAATATTCCAACTAATTAGGGATTCGAACTGTAACAAGGTTTTAATACTTTGTTTAATAATTACACCAGGTTATCGACTGCGTGTAATCCAAGGTTTTATTACTATGTTAACAATTACACCAATTATCCTTGTATGTAATCCACCCCTGTTTTAATGAGATATGAATATTAATTTACCCACTTGATCAGAATGAATAATCAATTACCCAACCCAAATAATTAATTAAATAATCGTAAAAGATGTCATATAAACGTCACTAAATAAGACATACATAATCATTTTAATAATTATTAGATTAACTAATTTGAAGATATGTTCGACAGGTTCCAATGAGTTGTCGCTCAATTAGACAATACCCCCTATTTATTAATAGTCATAGTCCAATGTCCACAAGTGTCGGTCTTTTGTCCAAAGCTTAATTATGGTACAAAATCTAATAACCCTGTCTTAATATTTAGTCTAACATCACGATTACTTTGGCTCAAATAAGCATAATAATAACTTAGTTACGTGACATTAATTTAAAAAGGAAGAACATAGCTTACAGTGGTGATTAATTGCGTAGCGTTACACGGACAGAATTTCGACTTTAAAACCCGTAAAACATTCCTTACAATAACCCAATTATTATTAAACTTAATTTAAAATTAAAATTATAATTAAAAATATAATTATGATTACAGAGGAAGAAGAAGAAAAAGGTGTATATTACTCGTCAATTCGCTGGCCTTTTATAGATGTGAGCTGATTTTGGGATCCATGCGATCGCATGGGTTCCCTTTATTATTTCCATGCAATCACATGGACAGGCTGGCCAGCATACATCACTTTGTTTTCTAGTTTTGCCGACGTTTTATTATATAATATAATATATATATATATAATTTTAAGAATTATTTATATATTATATTATATTTATGTGCATAGTTGACTTGTCATTTTTGCTCCGTTGCGTCGCGCGTTGATAGTTTGTTTATGTCCCGGTTCCGGATTTTCGAACGTCCTTTCGTACTATTTAATATCTTGTACTTTGCGTTTCGTGGCTTGCACTCTTGTAATTTTTAGACGTTTCTCATCAATATTTCGAACCACTTGGATTGTACTTTGTACTTTTTGGCTTTTTGGTCATTTGCGTCTTCAAATCGTCGTTTTCTTCTTTTGTCTTCGCACTTATTATTTTAAACGAATATTACATAAAAATAGAACAATTACAACTAAAAGCTTTACATATTGGAAGGATACTATACCTAAATATATGTTCATTTGGAGCACTATCAAATATCCCCACACTTGAGCGTTGCTTGTCCTCAAGTAATACATAACTTGAAATAAAATCACACTTCACTAGAATTAATTTTTTTTTATTCTCACACTTTATACATCAGTGATTTTGATACGGCCGTATAAACAATGATAGTAACGATGTGGTTTACAGTCCCACATGACTTATAAAAATTTAGATCCTTTAAGGAAATTGGATCTTTATGAAAACATTTGATCTTTTGAAAATTCATTCTAGCTTTTACCCTAGATAAGTTTTCCAGAATAACCCTTCACCGGTGTTTGCAAATTATTTTTGTGGGTTTTGTGGGTTTCAGTTTTGAAAATTTTAGCTCAAAAACTTGTGGTTTTGTGTCAGCCACTTGCTAATCCTTGTATTAGGAAAGCACACGTCCAGTATACTTGCTCCGTATATTACCATTCGGTAAACTACCGTCCGGTTGTAAAGGAAAGCGTTGAACAAGCAACTGTTAAGGCAATGTCCCGTGACATGCTTTTGATTATGGTCTATATCGTGTCGGATGCAATTACTATCCTTTGTAGGAGCAATAGTAAAGATCACCCTATAGTTTTTCGGTCTGGCACAAGGTCCTGTCTTCGACCATGCTATGCAACCACCGTTCTTACGGTTGACACCCGATTTGGTTCAGGTGACCTAATGAATTCCAGGTGAATTCCTAGGATTTTACGTTCAATGGTAATGAACGCATTGAAAATAGGTTTTCAGAAAAACAAATCGGTTTTAATTTGATCAAAATATTTTCTCGTTCAAGCCCGAGTTTAGATATCATTAAATTCCATGAGTTTGTAATTCTCAATTTTTAAGGTCAATCTCAAGGATTGAGTAATATCAGTCTTAAAGGCTGATTTTTAATCTTTAAGGAGATTATCCTTTCTGGGGGTCTGATTCATTAGTCTTATCAATCTAATTTTCGCGACGTCCTCCTCATTTTACGAGACAGATCCTCTCATGGTTAGGATAAGTCTGACCACTTGGCGACCCTGTTTGATGCTGAGGTCCGTGGATTTCCTGCTGATTTTAGAGATGACTTTTCTAGATTTTTCGTCAACCTACAGCTGGTCTGGACGACAACTTCTTAACCTAAATCAAGAAGCGCGTGTCTTTTTCAGAAGACTTTACTTCCTTTTAATGATGGAATTGATTCATCGTGTAGATCCATCTTTCTTTCAAATATATTACAGTAAATCGGGTAAAACATATTAGTTTAGTCCAAAGCAAAAGTACCTACAATAATCTTGTACAAATATGTGATATATGTTTTGAAGAACTTGGTAAATTCTTTCCACACTTAGCTTTTATTTATTTTTTTCTTTGCCTTTTTATTCTCCTTTATTCCATTTTAAATGAATTCAAGCGTTTTGAGTTGTTTCTCCATTTATTTTCTCTCCGAGGTAACAATAATTTCGGTATTATAACCTAGTTTTATCGTTCATAAATACGTATAAACACGATTTTGAATTCATTTAGTTGAAAAATTTTCAAATTTTCACAAAATTTGGCAATTAAACTAAGTGTAAACCCGAGAGAATTTATAACCCTTCCCCACACTTGAGATCATGCAATGCCCTCATTTGCATGAAATCAGACTATAATTATAAATTCATGAGGGTGATTAGCGTAGAAAAGTGATTAAAAATACCGAGTTTGCAAACATATTGTTTTATATCACATTTGATATTTTACGTCTTGTCGTTAAAATTAGTAGCTTTTGCTGAACTTAATGTCAGTCTTTGAAAATGCGATGTTTTACCCTGTTTTGTACATAAGATAAACTACAAACATATAATATATACATACATACACATATATATATATATATATATATATATATATATATATATATATATATATATATATAACCTTTATTTATTAAAACAATTTAAATGAATAAATTTTTTAATATTTTGTTTCCTTTTACTTTAGGTAGTTTCGGTATGTTTATCTAGTCCGTCCCTCGACAAAATTTAAAATTTGTCGTTTTTAAAGCGATTGTTTTAAAAGCAAAGATTTTTGGGTTTTTTAATTTTTTAATTTTTTTTGGTATACTTTAGATCAATAATAATAAAAATAATGATAACAAAATTTGTTGCCCCGCCCTCAGGTAAAGCAATTTCGATTCTATGATCTAGTCTTTAACTTACGACAAATTTTAAAAATCAATTTTTTTAAACTTAATGAAATAAAGTAAATTTTTTTGTTTTTAAATTCACATAAAACTTAAATTTAAAAATGCATATTAATTTCCTACAAAACCTACAAAACAAAAATTCAGAATGGGGGGAGAAAACTAGTTCTTTAGTGTCTGCTAGTGGAAAAGACCAATAGGATTTCATTCTCGGAACTACACGAGAACAGAACAACTAACCCTAGACAGCATTATTTCTTAGAACATTTGAATCTCCCCATACTTAGGTAGCTGTGGTGTCGAATTTGTGATTAACTTCATTGTCAATTTCTCTTGGACCATAATCAACTTGCATATCTGTGACTTTTGATTTAAGCCATTGGTCGGATTCCTGTGTAATATCCACAAATTCAACTAGTTTTGCCTTTTCTTTAGGCGATAAATTGGATACTAACCGGTTGCATAACTTAAAGTTCCCCTTGGTTCTAGCATCGCGAATCCGTTTAATAAGTTTCTTCATTGAACTGTTAATAATAGAGTCATCTAATTTCGTATCAACAACGGGGTTCTTTGTTATCAATTCATCATTAGGTGTTACTTCATTTTCCCCACACTTAGGCATTTTATTATTGTTAAGCACTACCGTTAGAGTTGGTAAAACAACATGGTTCTTACCAATCATTTTTGTTGGTTAAACAGTTTTGGTTGGTGGCGATTTAGACTTTCGACTCACAAAGGTGATCAATTTTTGACCATCACTAAGTGTCATTCTACCCTCTCTTACATCAAATAACGCCCCGGTAGACGCTAAGAATGGTCGACCTAAAATTAGAGGAATGTTTGGGTCCTCTTCTATGTCAATGACAATAAATTCGACTAGAAAGGTTAAATTACCTACTTGAACGAGTAGGTTGTCAGCAATTCCAACTGGGTGCCTAATGGTTTGATCAAAGAGTCAAACACTCGTCTCTGTTGGACTTAACTCACCTACTCTTAATCTCTTATATAATGAAAGAGGCATAACACTCACAATCGCACCTAAATCTGCTAGTGCATCATACATGACACAATCACTAACTCGACAAGGAATAATAAATTCACCCGGATCACCCACCCTGGGTGGAGGTTTCGGTGGAACTGTCTTCACCGGGTTTATCTTTACGGTTTTTATTTCTTGTACTTTCTTATTCTTCTTCTTCTTTCCAGAGGTATCACAAACTTTATTACCTATTACTTGCTCATACTCAACTCCTTTTCTTTCAAACGGGATGGGTGGTCTATATGGTGCCACCACTGGCTTTACATACTCGGGTGGTGGTGGTGGTGTAACTTCTTCATTGTTACTCACATCTAAAACCTTCCCATTTTCTGATGCTGGTTTTTCAGAATTCATTGAAACCATATTAACATTCTCATTCCGAGGATTTACTTCAGTATTACTCGATAGCTTTCCTTGTTCCCTCTCACTCATCATGCTAGCAAGAGTACCTACGTATTTTTCTAGATTCAAAATGGAAGTTTGTTGAGTTCTTAATGACTGATCAAACCTCTCATTTGTTTGGGTTTGAGATGTAATAAATTGTGTTTGAGATTCCATCAGCTTTGCCATCATTTCTTTCAGATTTGGCTTTTTCTCTTCGATTTGTTGTGGTGGTTTATACAAGCTAGGTCTTTGTTGATTGAAAGTGTTATTTTGAGTTGGTTGGTTATTCGGACCTTGTTGGTTATACAAGTTATTGTTGAGTCCATTTGGATTGTAAAGAATGTTTTGATTTCGATTGAAGTTTGGCCAGGGCGGTTGATAATTATTTTGATAATTATTTCCCGGCCTTTGGTTCATGTAGGAAATATTCTCACGTTGTTCCATCGTTTATTCAATGTGACAATCTTTTGTTAAGTGTGGTCCACCGCATTGCTCACAACTGATTCGTATTGCGTGAATATCTTTAGTCATCTTTTCCATTCGTCTCTCGAAAGCATCTATTTTTGTGGAAACAGAATCAAAGTCATGGCTAGAATCGGCTCTAGCCGCTTTAGATGATCTAACGATGTCTTTTTCTTGGTGCCACTCATGTGAGTGGGAGGCTGTATTATCAGTAATTTTGTAAGCTTCGGTAGCGGTTTTCTTCATAATGGAACCACCAGCTGTTATATCCATGTCTTTTCTTGTAGTGATGTCGCATCATTGGTAGAATATTTGTACTATTTGATAAGTGTCTAAACCATGTTGCGGATATCCTCTTAACAACTTTCCAAATCTTGTCCACGCCTCATATAGAGTTTCATTTAGTTTTTGTGTGAACGTAACTATTTCTCCTTGAAGTCTCACGGCTTTAGATGCCGGAAAGAATTATTTAAGAAATTTTTCAACTAAAACATCCCATGTATCAATCGCCCATTCAGGTAACGATTCTAACCCATCTTTGGCTTCTCCCTTTAAAGTTCAGGGAAACAACATGAGATAGATCTGTTCATCCTCAACTTCTCTGATTTTGAATAGAGTACAGATCCTATTAAATGTTCGAAGATGTTCATTTGGATCTTCTTTTGACGTACCACTATATTGGCATTGATTAGTTACATTGTGTAGGATTTGTCCTTTGATTTCATAATCTGGCGCATTAATGTCTGGCTTAATAATGGCGTGACCTTGGCCAGTGCGTGTGGCTCTCATTCGATCTTCCATACTTAGAGGTTCCGTTACTTCCATAATTGAATTTGTTGAATCTGAATCACTATAGGATTCTGATTTAATGGTTTCTTCCTCGACAATCTCTGGATGAGTAATTTGTGGTTCCGGAGGAATGATTAGTGGTTTAGGATCTCTGAATTGTCCTTGAATATTCTCCGGATTCTCAATTGTGAATTCGGGTTCAAAAAAATGGATTATCGTAAATTTGAATTGGAGTACTTGGTTGACTAGATGACGATTCTAAAGAAAAATCAACGGCGACAATATTGCCTAGATGTCTTGATCGAGTTACGGGTGGTGAACGTATGAAAGGTGGTGAACGTTTTGCTCGGTGCATTTACTGAATATCCTATTAGTTATAAAAGATAAAAATTATATAAGTTATCAAATTAATAGACTTTTCTGATTTTGTCTACGTTTCGAATAGCCAATAGATGCAGCAGGTAGCCAGGACCCTTTAAATCGGAAGCCCACAACTCGCCACTAACAAATCCAACTATTACTACGAACCAGAAAATTTTGGATGTCTATCAATTTAACTGCTTAAAATAATTTTTTCGTTTTGAAATTTTAGAGAAGAAATAGAAAATTCTATGTCCTAAAAACTATAGCGTCGAGAAATAAGAAAGAAAAAGAGCGCGTCGAAAAACGTTGAAAAATAAAAGGTCGAAAAATAAAAATAAGAAAGAAAAACGTTGAAACTTAAAAGTCTAAAAACTAAATATTAAAAGTTGCGTCTAAAGGTATTAAAGCTTAAAATGAAATATATATCCAAAATGGCAATAACTTCAAAGGCACTAAAATATATAAACGGCGTCTCAAAATTCTAAAGCGCCTAAATCTTAATCTAAAGAAAAAGCACTTAAGGGATTTTACGGCAAAGCCTAAAAACTAGAAATATAAAAATAACTACGGCAAAAACTAATCTTAAAATTAATTATGAACGATAAATATACAAATTACAAATTAAACGATTAAAATATACAATTTATTACTAAAATGATAGAAATACAAATTTTATAAAAATATTATTTTTATATTTATATTATATAAAAATATTAAACTATATAATTAAAAATAATAATTACACTTAAAATTACTAATTATTATTAAAACTAAATACTAGCTAATTAATAATAAATAATTAAACCCTAATTAATAAATAATAATAAATATTAATAAACCCTACCGTCATAAATGCGTACCAGGTTTGTGTCCTGTCAGGTCGACTCATGCGACCGCATGATTTTTTAGCGTTGGGATCATGCGATCGCATGGCCCGGGAATTCCAGAACTGATTCGGGCTGGTACCAGTTTCGGCCCAAATTATATTTTTATTTGACTTTTGATTTTAATAAAGAAAATATTTATAGAATATTTATATAAAATATAATTAGCTTATATTTTAAAATCTTAAAAATAAAAGTACTTTTTAATTTAATAAATAAAGTCTTAAATATATATATATATATATATATATATATATATATATATATATATATATATATATATATATATATATATATATATTATTTTTAACACTTATTATAAATACAAAATATTTTTATGAAATAAGAAATAATATATTTTTACAAAAATATAGTTTTACTAAATAATAGCGTAAAGATATAGCGTTTCGCCGATTCCCCGATAGCGGCGCTAAAAATACTTGATGTGCGCAGAGGTGTATACGAAATACTAATATATTTTTATTACAAAATACGATACAATTTACACAAGTTTTATTAATTTACGGATGGGTATACCTAAACCTTGCTACAACACTTATAGGCAGTGTACCTAATCGTAGAGTAGTGTAGTTTTTAGTAAGTTCGGTTCGTTCCACAGGGAGCTAGCTGAGTTTAAAGCTATATTTTTAAACTATATTTGTATATATTATTATAAAAGGGGGGTTTACCGTTTAATGACCGGTTTATCGATTTTAAATAAAGCGTAAAGATAAATGATGATAATTAAAATGCCTAAAATAAATAACAATGACGAAATATAAAATTGCGAATAATAAAATGACAGTAATTAAAAGTATGATGACAAATACAATAAAAGAATTATGCTTATTTAAACTTCCGTAATCATGATGTTTGACGTTTTGATTTTAATTTATTTATCTGGGTTAATTGTCCTTTGTCCTGGATTTATTTGATACCTATCTGGTTTTTGTCCATAATAGTCCATCGGTCATAATTATAAAATGCTCGTCAAATTAACCTTATTCCCGAAGTCAAATATTCCAACTAATTAGGGATTCGAACTGTAACAAGGTTTTAATACTTTGTTTAATAATTACACCAGGTTATCGACTGCGTGTAATCCAAGGTTTTATTACTTTGTTAACAATTACACCAATTATCCTTGTATGTAATCCACCCCTGTTTTAATGAGATATGAATATTAATTTACCCACTTGATCAGAATGAATAATCAATTACCCAACCCAAATAATTAATTAAATAATCGTAAAAGATGTCGTATAAACGTCACTAAATAAGACATACATAATCATTTTAATAATTATTAGATTAACTAATTTGAAGATATGTTCGACAGGTTCCAATGAGTTGTCGCTCAATTAGACAATACCCCCTATTTATTAATAGTCATAGTCCAATGTCCACAAGTGTCGGTCTTTTGTCCAAAGCTTAATTATGGTACAAAATCTAATAACCCTGTCTTAATATTTAGTCTAACATCACGATTACTTTGGCTCAAATAAGCATAATAATAACTTAGTTACGTGACATTAATTTAAAAAGGAAGAACATAGCTTACAGTGGTGATTAATTGCGTAGCGTTACACGGATAGAATTTTGACTTTAAAACCCGTAAAACATTCCTTACAATAACCCAATTATTATTAAACTTAATTTAAAATTAAAATTATAATTAAAAATATAATTATGATTACAGAGGAAGAAGAAGAAAAAGGTGTATATTACTCGTCAATTCACTGGCCTTTTATAGATGTGAGCTGATTTTGGGATCCATGCGATCGCATGGGTTCCCTTTGTTATTTCCATGCGATCGCATGGACAGGCTGGCCAACATACATCACTTTGTTTTCTAGTTTTGCCTACGTTTTATTATATAATATATATATATATATATATATATATATATATATATATATATATATATAATTTTAAGAATTATTTATATATTATATTATATTCATGTGCATAGTTGATTTGTCATTTTTGCTCCGTTGCGTCTCGCGTTGATAGTTGGTTTATGTCCCGGTTCCGAATTTTCGAACGTCCTTTCGTACTATTTAATATCTTGTACTTTGCGTTTCGTGGCTTGCACTCTTGTAATTTTTAGACGTTTCTCATCAATATTTCGAACCACTTGGATTGTACTTTGCACTTTTTGGCTTTTTGGTCATTTGCGTCTTCAAATCGTCGTTTTCTTCTTTTGTCTTCGCACTTATTATTTTAAACGAATATTACATAAAAATAGAACAGTTACAACTAAAAGCTTTACATATTGGAAGGATATTGTGCCTAAATATATGTTCATTTGGAGCACTATCAACTATGCACATGTGTATAGATTATCGCGAGCTTAATAAGCTGACCATAAAGAATAAATACCCGTTGCCTAGAATAGATGATCTTTTTGACCAATTGCAAGGAGCGAGTTATTTTTCCAAAATCGACCTGAGATCCGGTTACCACCAGTTAAAGGTAAGAAAAGGGGACATTCTAAAAATAGCGTTTAGCACCCGATACGGACATTATGAATTTGTCGTAATGTCTTTCGAGTTAACCAACGCACCTGCAGCCTTTATGGACTTGATGAATAGGGTATGCAGACCAATGTTGGATAAGTCTGTAATTGTATTTATTGATGATATTTTAGTATATTCTCAAAGTGAAGAAAGTCATTCGGTTCACTTAAGGCAAGTGCTAGAAACTTTGCGTAACCAGAAGCTCTATGCAAAGTTTTCGAAGTGTGAGTTCTGGTTGCATGAAGTCCAATTTTTGGGCCATGTGATTAATGCAAATGGGATTCAAGTAAACCTTGCAAAGGTTGAAGCTGTACTGAAATGGGATCCTCCTACGAATCCATCTGAAGTAAGAAGTTTTCTCGGATTAGCAGGGTATTACCGAAGGTTCATCCAAGACTTTTCAAAAATAGCCACTCCTTTAACTAAACTTACCAAGAAAAGCGTACCCTGGAAGTGGGAAGAGAAGCAAGAAAATGCATTCATTACATTGAAAAATAAATTTGTTCAAGCGCTGTTTTAGTTTTACCAGAAGGGACGAAGGACATGGTGGTGTACTGTGACGCTTCTAAAAAGGGACTCGGCTGTGTTCTAATGCAGCGAGGAAGGGTCATTGCTTATGCGTCACGACAGCTTAAACTGCATGAGAAGCGATATCCCACTCATGATCTCGAACTTGCAGCAGTGGTGTTCGCATTGAAGATATGGCGACACTATCTTTACGGGGTACAATTCATCATTTATACCGATCATAAGAATCTTAAATATTTCTTCGATCAGCGGGATTTAAATAACCGACGGAGAAGATGGTTAGATCTGGTTAAAGATTATGATTGCGATATTTTATATCACGCTGGTAAGGCCAATATAGTTGTTGATGCTCTTTGCCGGAAAACATTTCATTCTCCATTAAGAGTAAAATGCCTTTCGTTGATTGTGACACCCGATATTCTTGATGCAATTCGAGCTGCCCAGGTCTCAACTTTGGAATCTGGAAAATTAAATGACGAGAGAATGGTAGGACAAGTGGAGTTATGGAAGAAGATAATAGAGGTCTAAAGACTCAATATGGACGAATTTGGATCCCGAGATCTAGTGAAGTGAAAGAAAAGATGTTAGAATCGGCGCACAGATCGAAATTTTTGATACATCCTGGTGCTACCAAGATGTACCATGACTTTAAGAGAGATTATTGGTGGCCAGGTATGAAGAGGGATATTGTTAAGTATGTTCAGAAATGCTTAACCTGCTCGCAAGTTAAAGCCGAACATCAAATGCCTTATGGTAAACTCCAACCCTTGGACATCCCAGTCTGGAAGTGGGAAAATATTTGTAATGACCCGACTTTTTTCGACTTATATTTGTGCTTGTTAATTTCACGAAACTGCGTATTTGTGCGTACTGTGTTGGTTTACATTCTGGGATCATTACTCATATTGATTACTTTCGTTTATATTTTCCAAAACGTGTTATTAAGTACTTACTTAACTTGATCCTCGAATGCTTTTATGACCGTTAGTGTCACTTGACATTTGAAACGAGCTACGCACTTGGTACACGATTAACTTTTGTCATAATTGGGATATTATGACTACGTAATACTAATTGTTATTTCCTAGTAATAATTATTTGGGTTTTTGGTTGCTTAATTACGCTTAGTAATTTACTTATGCTCACTAGTTAGTCTTGTTGGACTTTCTACCTTATTGGACTTTAGCCCACCCTACTTTAGCTAATGGACTATTTAATTAGCCCAATTTTAATAAGTTTATGACCCATATAAATGTAAGACAAAAACCCATTAATATGAGACAACATGCTAGCATTTTTGTTCACCATTACTACAAATGTTGCATGGGATCCCAACAATAAGCACTACCTTTAGACCACCACAAACCAAAAAGCAAAAAAGGTATCCCCCTTGTCCTCCCCTCTATGTGCCCACGGCTTTGGAAGACCACCACCACCACCACACTATAAATACAAGCCTTGATCATCCATTTTACATTTGATCTCATTCACATTTTACACACACTTACTCTCTAATTTTCTCTCTAGTCTTTCTCACTCTAAAAAGTGTAAGTTTTAAATTTTCTTCTTCTTCTTCTCTTCTTCATGTACACAACATCATCATCATCATCATCATCATCATCATCATAAGATCAAGCTTTTTAGCTTCTTGATCTTATTATATCTTGTAGATTCAAACTTTGGTTTGAATCCTTCAAGAACATGAAAGATTCAAGCTTTCTAGCTTTGAATCTTCATTTACTTTGTTGGATCTAAGTTTTCTAGCTTATGATCTCTTTATTTTGTTAAAAAGATCAAAACTTGTGTTTATGATCTTCATGAAACTTGAAGATCTAGCCTTTTGCTTTAAGGATCTTCAAGAACATTAAAGATCCAAGCTTTCTAGCTTAGGGTTTCATTATTTTATTAAAGATCTAAGATTTTTAGCTTACGGTCTCATTACTTTCACTAGATCTTAGCTTTCTAGCTTATGGTCTCATTAATCTTGTAAAGATCCAAGCTTTGTAGCTTAGGGTTTTCTTAATACTTGAGATCTAAGTTATCATTGTAGATCTCACTTACTTGGAACTTTTTTGTGATTGTTGTAATGATAAAGATCAAGTCTTCATCATCTCATATGATGAAGATGCTTAAACTTGTGTAAAAAGGACAAAGGTTGAAGCTTTATTGGGTTTATGCAATAAAGAGACAACCTTGATGTTCAAAACTTGTAGAATGTTAACTTTTACTCTTAGTTGTGTGTTGATGGTTGAAACTTGGTCAAAGTGATGCTAAAACATCAAAGAGTTGTACACTTGAAGCTTACACGCGTCAAGGATGAGAACCGTGATGAGCATCAAGCACCAAGAAACCCACCGGAGCACTTGTTTGCTGTTTTTCGGGGCCTAATCAGACTTCCAGGACTTCTAGAAAATTGATTTTCAGATATTTCGTTTCGAGTAGATGATTTTTCATTTAGTACTCGCCAAAATCCGATATACAGTTTAGGATTTATAGTCTTTCGAAAATCACTACGCCTTTGTAACGGCGTGCTGAAAATTCTGACCTACTCGCGCTTGAACCGTCGCCATGGTCAAATGACATCGAGTTAGGATCTGAAAATTGGATAGCGGTTAGAGGACTCACATACGGAGCCTTGGCCACTGACCTCGCATCTTTTCGGTTTGTATAGAGGTCGTAGCAGCTGTCCGAAGTCAGCCTTTGTTTCGATCTCTATTCTTGTTGAAAACTTACTTTATCTTTTACGAATGATGATGATGATGATACTTAAGACTTAATTTATTCACTTTTAAACTTTTGGGGACAATATACTGACTTAGTAACCTTTGACTTAGGTTGACGACCTTTCAGACCGACTTACTACCAGCATACTTTTCATATCGACTTTTACTACTTATTCACTGTGAGTTATAGCTCCATTTTTTACTTTAACTATTTTTGGGACTAAGAATACATGCGTTTTTTTATGTTTTACATACTAGACACGAGTACTTAAACTTTATATATGTGTGGGTGACATAACGGCACAAAGATTCCCCTTAGCTCGGTAACGTTTAACTATTGGTTTATGAACCGGTAGACGCGAATCTTAGATATGGATCCATATGGTTTGACATCCCCACTCGGGCTAGTCGCGCTAGCATTCAACGGGTATTTAATACTTCGTAAACATACGTACTCACCAAGTGCACCTTTAAGGGGTGATATATTACTTGTTAAGTTAGTTACCGGGTGCCCACGGATAAGCATATACTTTATCATACTGATTTGAAACAATGATTTAAACTGCCGGTTGAAGCACTGAAATCTCGTGGTCTACATTACATTATGATTACAAACAAACTATAGCTCACCAATATTCGTGTTGACTTTTAAGCATGTATTTCTCAGGTGCTTAGACGTTGTTGCTTACGCTGTTAGACTTGCTGTTATAGTCTTGGTGTTATAGACTTGCTGTTACAGACTCGCTGTGTTAGACTTCCACTGCATTACTTAGAGATGTCTCAATCATGGAACTTTTACTTTGCATTCACAACTTATGTTACATTTGAACAATGGCTTTGTAATGACCTTTGTGTCACGTACTTATGTTAATGCTTTCTATTCGTAGAAGCACGTTATCTTTGTAAAACATTTAATGTCGGTAAAGACGTCACCTTTTCATGAATGCAAAACTTGTTTTAAAATAGCATGTAGTATTATACCGTCTAATGGACCTGTTGTTGACGATTCGTACATGATGGTTTTGTACGGGGCGTCACAATATTACTATGGATTTAATAACAAAGTTACCTAGAATCCTACGTCATAACGATGCGATTTGGGTTATTGTTGATAGATTGATGAAAAGCGCCCTTTTCTTTCCGATAAAAGAAGCATCATCTTCGGAGGTTTTAGCTGATATTTATATGAAAGAGGTAGTGGCGAGGCATGGAGTACCAGTTTCGATTGTCTCAGATCGAGATACACGCTTTACGTCTCGATTATGGAGAAAATTTCAGGAAGATTTGGGTACAAAATTACACATTAGTACTGCTTTCCACCCCAAAACTGACGGCCAGAGTGAAAGAACAATTCAAACACTAGAAGATATGTTACGGGCGTGTGTTATCGATTTTGGGGGTAGCTGGGATACTCACTTGCCATTATGTGAGTTTTCCTACAATAATAGTTATCATTCATCAATTGGTATGCCTCCTTATGAAATGCTGTACGGAAGAAAATGCAGAACCATATGTTGGGGAGAGGTAGGACAAAAAGAATTAGGAAGCACCGACTTCATACTTCAAACCAACGAAAAATATTGATAAAATTCGTGAAAGATTGAAAATGGCCCAGGATCGACAAAAGTCTTATGCTGACAAAAGAAGGAGACCGATAGAGTTTGAAGTTGGGGACAAGGTGATGTTGAAGGTTTCCCCGTGGAAAGGTATCATTCGATTTAGAAAACGAGGTAAACTGGGTCCAAGATTTATTGGTCCCTTTGAAATAGTCGCATGAATTGGACCAGTCGTTTACAAGTTATTGTTACCCGAAGAGCTTAATAATATTCACGACACTTTTCATGTTTCTCAACTCCGAAAATGTTTAGCAGACGAAACGACTTATGTTGGTGAACGAAAAATTGAAGTATTTTGAGGAACCAATAAAAGTTGTAGATCATCAAGTTGAGCAACTTAGAAATAAATCGGTAACATTATTGAAGGTTCAATGGAAATATCGAAGGGGTTCCGAATTTACTTGGAAACCGGAGGAATGGTTGATGGTGTATTGCCCTTCCGTTTATCAGGAGTGGTTCGTGAGGACACGAACAACACAACGGTGGGAGAGTTGTAACAGTCCAGAGTTTCTAGCATAGTGCGCGCCGCACACTCATGCCAGGTGCGCCCCGCGCACACCTCTCGAACAGCAGGGGTTATTTTTGGTAAATTTTGTAAATGTGAGGGCCTTTTGTGTGAAGTCCGATTTATTGGTTAATACTTGAAGATTCCAGAGATCTCTTGGTCATTCCACTATTTAATATTTAAACCTAAAAGAAATTGGAATTGGGGGTTTTGTATACAACTTGAACTTAAATCTCCAAAATTAAGAAGTTGATTGGCAAGTAGGAGGGTGTTCTAGGATCAAGTTGGCAATTTATCTTCTATTTCTCTTCAACTTGTAAGAAATCCAATTCTTATTATTTGAGTTTTAGTTAAGACTTTAGCTAGTTACTTCAATTGGGAGAGTTTTAATTTATAATCTAGTGTTTTTATGTAACTACAAGATGGTTATGTATAGTTAAGGTCAAGATTGGGGTTTTGTTGTATGAACCCTAATTTGGCAAAGAAAGACTTAAATCTTTCTTGGTTAGACTTTTGAAGAAAGTTTAATAATTAAATAAGATGTATATGATGATATCTAATTTGTAAGTTGGTACATATGATTCCTTTTCACCATTAAAAATTACTTTGATGAAAAGATAATAGTTAGTGTTGAGTTATTGAAAGTTTGTAGTTAAAGCTTGAAGGTGTCAAAGTGGGTTGGGTTAAATTAGTGTATAAAAGGAAGTGTGTAGAAGCATACTTTATTATGTAGAACAAGAAGTAGAACGAATACTTAAATTATAACTTGAATATATGTATTAATTACGTGAATAGGTCACTAAGGAGCTTGGTGGTCTTGTGATCTTCGCTTAATAAAGTGTGAATTGGAGTTACGTCCTTTACAAGGTGAGTATATAATTAGTAAATGGGTCACAGGTTGTTGATTGCTTGTGGGCAATCGGTGACGTGTGATTTTGGATGGGGATTATATCCCACTTGTTATTAGTTGACTAGTGAAAGCTAGTCATGTAGATGACAATAAGCCTTGTGCGGTTGTCACAAATGTGTTAGGCTACGGACCCGTTAGCAATATGTTGCATGTTTTATTTATATGCGTAAGATTTCCGGAAAGAATTGTGTTAGTTTTAATTACGTGTTTTATGCTCACTAAGCATTGCGCTTACTCCTTTATGTGGTATTGATGTTGTAGGTGAAGTAGTTGCTAGTACTAAAGGGAAGGAGAAGTTTTGAAGCAATAGCTAGAAGACTCATCTTTTGGTAAGTGGAGGTTCCGGTCCTAGACTCCGCGAAGATTATTAACTTGAAAGCGTAACGCCCGTTTTGTGTGATATTATGTAAATGTTATATTTTTGGTCAAGGAACTTAATGGGCCTGTACATTAATTTAGTAAAATAAACGTTAACGTTAAAGTAATGAAATTTTATTGGTTCTGTCTACCATGATATGTGTTAGTGGTATTAAACAAGGGTTTACAAGTACTGAGTACCAGGGTTCGTAAACTGCAACAGAAATATCTTGTTTAGTCGTGCGCGGCGCACAGGTATTGGAGTGAGCTCCGCGCACAGCTCCGCGCACGGAAATTGATTAGAAACTTGTAAGTCTAAACTTCGTGTGCGCACCGTGCACTCTTAAGGAGCGCTCACCGCGCACTGTTCACTGTTCACCGTTTTTAAAAAAAATAATAAATAAATTAAATAAATTTGTTTCAGGGCGTTTCATTTGGTCATGCTCACTCAATAAAAGTGACATATTCCATAATACATCTTGTTTTTCTTTATCTTCTTCATCTTGATCTTCTCCGTTATTTGCTTCCTCCGAATCACTAGACGCGATAACAGATTCAAACGTGGGATCTGTTGTTTTGATTTTACATATGTTCTCAACACCATACTTGAACAAATCAAACTCTTTTGTGTTTGCAGGTGGTATTTCAGGTCGTTCTTCTTCCAAATTGTGTGTCTGGAGGTTTGTTTGGGACGCGTGTGTTGGTAGGTTTTGTTGTACATCGTGTTTTGGTAGGTTTTGATGGACATCGTGTGTTGGTAGGTTTTGTTGAAGATCGTGTGTTTCTGAGTTTGGTTGGAGCTGAAGTGTTTCTAGTTTATTTGGGAGTTGATGCATTGCAACTTTGTTGACAATATAAATATCAATAGGAGCATTTGAGATTGCGTATTGTAAAAAATACGAAAGTCTTCATAATCACCAGTAGTATCAAAAATATGATTATCCACAACATATCTCATTGAAACAGGTGCATTAGGTGGCAGATTAATTTTTCTAAGAACATTTTTAACAATATTCTTCGATTAATTGGTTTTTGTAGAACAACTGGGAGTTTTAATTGGGTTCTAAAACAATCTAGGAGCAAATACGTAGGTAAGTTGTTAATAAATTCAAAAGAACCCCCATAACATATATGAACAACAAATGTTTCATCATTACTACAACTCATTATTACAAAAATAAGTGAAAAAATGGTTAAAAGTATACCTTAATGATGTTGTAAAGACATGATATACGTTGAAGTGAAGTGAAATGAATTTGTTAATCTTGAGTTCCAAGGACAATAAATATATAGGAATAAAAGGTTACCCGTAAGAGTACAAAAAAAACTATCAAAATCTTATCCAGATGATCAAGAAAGTATCTAGTAATCGGTTTCTCAAGTTCTTAAAGGTTTTTATGTTCTAAAAACTTGTCATGTATTGATGTGTTAGGTTTATACGAATTTGCAATGGCGGTCGTAGAAAAAAGTAAACCAAGAATATAACCTAATATTCTATAATATTTAATATAATGTATAAATATCAAAAATATATATATATATATATATATATATATATATATATATATATATATATATATATATATATATATATATATATATATATATATATATATATATATATATATATATAAAAATATACCAATATTTTGAGGGTAATTTGAATAAGTTAACATCAAGGGTAAAGTAGTCACTTTATATTGATCGGTGTGGATAGATCAAAATCTTATGTTGATCACCTCCTTAGAATTAATAATGACAATCTTTTGCTTGTCAATGTCCACAACAATTAACACCGTCGTCAACAGTACTCAACTCCACCACCAAACCGCTCACCAACCTTTTTCGATCAGCTTTTATCTTCATTTTTTTATTCAATTCACCTACAACTACCCACTTTCCCTTCCCTTTAAATGATCCACTTCAACAAATAATCACACCCCTCACATCTCTCTCTAAAACTAACCCTCCCCAATTTTTTGACAATGGTGGAAGAATAGAACAACCCTTTTCAAACCCAACAAAACCTCCCTTGTTCTCGGATCTTCTTCGTTCTATGGAAGATGCTAACACTTCTCAACCTCGTTCGACGACTAACTTTGCTACGACAAATCGCCGGTTTCAGAAAACCCATTTTCTTCTGGTCAGAACAGTGAGGGTGATGCCATTTTTATCAGAGGTTTAGAGATGACTATTTCAAGACATATGATCGAATCGAGTGCGGTAAGTTTGGATCACTATCGAAAATTAAATTTTGGCAGGTTAGAAGATATTGTTTCGTGACGTTCTCTTATCCATTGTGTGCTCCCCTGATGTGTGTTCGATGAATGGTCCTAAACTTTTTGGACGCCCCTTATATGTTGGTTGGCCGATCCGTAGGGTAAATCGGATGTTCACAGGTCTCATTCGCAATCACACAACATCTAAATAATGCAGTAAGCTTCTTTAGAATGAGGTTGTTTTAGGTGCTTTGGATCTTAGTATTTTGGTTGTAGATGTGGTACCTTTTTCTGATTTGAAGTATCAAGCATTTTTTGCCAAACAAAAAGTTATGTCCAATCGAGTTATTAACTTGGGTAGATTCGGGTGCATTTTGGTTTGTGGAAGCCGAATAGGATTTGATTCGGTTCTGAACATGAATTGTGATGATTTCGTTTTGATCTCTCCATTCAAGGATCATGCCGGCAATTAGATTTATTTGGATTGAAACTGTTGGAATTACGGTAACACATGTCTCCTATTGCAATTTTTCTGTCTCTCTTTTTGGTGACGTTGTTTCATTGGTTAAATCTACATTGGGACTTGACAATGTTGGATCATCTTTTGCTTTCATTAAGATTGGATGTGCTAAGCATGTACACTACTTCATTGAAGTTGACCTTGAAGATAGGCATTTTTCATTTGTTAATTAATGGGTGATCGAGGTGAACTCATCACCTGTGGATCAAAAGTGGTTTAATGATGTTTTTCCCTATGATTCCTTGCCATTTCGAACCAAATTGTTATAGGGGTGGACATTCTTTTGTATGATAAACAAGTAAAAAAAGTGCTAGTCGCTATAGTGGTTGAGAATGCTGTTGTTTCTCAAGAAGATGCTCAAGATATTGGTGCAGAAAATGACGTGAATTCTGTTCTGAATGTTGATGTGGGTGAACAACAGGTTCAAGATTTTGATGGTTCGGGTTTAAAGTTTGGTAGTATTGACGTTGATGTGTTTACTAACTCGCCGATTCGGGATCAAGAAGATCGAGATTTATTTAACAATTGTGCTGAGGTTCTTGTTGTCGATGCTTTAGTTTTAGGCCTGCAACAATCTGTTGCTACCCCTCGGTTACTACATGTCCTGTTTATTCCTCTTTACAAGATTAACTCATTATCGACGTCCATTGGGTCCTTGTGAAAAGAATGGTAAGAAGAGAGGGAAGAAGGATAAGGGTTTGTACGTGCTTAGGGATGAAGATGATGTGGTCAAGTCGATTGATAATGGTAAGGGCGTCTTTCAAGGATTGGCGGATTCTTGTCCGGGTACAACGAGTTTAAGAGCAGGTTGTGAAGTATTGGAGATCTTAGACGACATTTGTGGTATTGAAGTGGATCGGAATGTTGATTTTTTTAAGTGTCTTGAGAAAGAAAGTTTGCTCCCTCATCCGGTGCCAGGTATTAGGATTGGTAGTTATTCGACAAAGATTTCATCTTATGAGATTAAAAATCAAAAGGGCGAGTTATTTAATCGATTGAAGGTGGAAGGTGTGGTTATCAAGCCGATCATGAAGATTCGGAAAGATAAAGAGATTGTCGGGTAGTTTTTGTTCGGATTGTTGCTTTATGTTGTTTTTCATTTTATAGTTATATTTGGCCTATTGTATTGGTGCTTGTTTTTTACTTTGATCCGAGATTGGTTAAGTGATCCGGTTGCTCAAGTCTCGGGCTTAGTTATCTTTTATTTTTTAGTTAGTGATAGGGGATCGTTTACTGTTTCTGAGTCTTGCAACGCTTTTATTCTGTTTATATTTTTGTTCGCCTTTTTCATCTATTGATGAAAGAGATTTATTTTAATGTTAACGTTATTTTAGAAAGAAAAAAAATATGTCCACAACAATTTCAGTCTTCTCTAGTGAATATTTTGCAAAAAGACAAAATATAAGTTGCAAGATCCACTTTAAAAAAAGTAGTTGCAAGATATAAAAATTATGAATTTCAAGACTAAACTGAACCCCCACCATATTTTGGTAAACAAACTTTATCATTTATTTCTACACATTCTCACTTTTGATACTCCGTATTATATTTCTTATCAGACAAAACACCATCCACGAGTGTTCAATATTAGGGAGAGTATCATATATCCCCTCCTTAAACATCAAAATCACATATTTCTCCAAATAAACTTCCTAATATCATATATACCCAATTTAGTCATAAAATCTCTCAAATTTACCCATTTATTAATTTAATTATCATTAATACTTATAAATATATAATTAATAAAGTTTCTTACTATCATACTATTTTCTCTCCAATTAACAAATCAAAACCATGTAATGAAAAAGAAGATGGTCACGTACGTCATTAATCAACATGAATACCACATCCGATTCTATTGAAATACACTACAATTTAACAATATCTGTGAGAAGTTATAAATCATTTACTCTGGTAACGTCAATACATTTGCAATTTCAATTTACTATAAACGCCAATGTAGGTGTACATATATAAATCATATATAGAATACACGATACGTAATTTCACTTGAAGGAATAATATTCTCAATTGAAAATGTTTGTACAATAACCGGCGATTAGTATTGATATGGGGATATGCAAGTCACATAGATTGAGGTTGAGTGATTATGATTTTGGTTATGTTCGTTGGCGATTCCCCGAAGGTAACAATCAGAGGATTGTTTTACGCCACCGAAGCAAATGATATAACATGATTGTGTTATTATGTGTGTATGTATTGAATATGGAATGTTTCCTGCATTCTATTCTATTTATAAGTGGGATGGAGCGGCTTCCTATACCAGCTCGCTAGTTACCAATGATTTTGGATCACTAGTTGACTTTCCTTTTTGGTAAACCTGCAGAGGAAAGTGAGCTTGTCCCTTTCCTTTGTGGTACAGGCGTGCACCGAGCTAGGAATAGTTTCGCTAGCTTGACTTTGTAATTGATCGAGGTTTTATGGGCTCTAAGTTCACTACTGTTGCTCTGATTCCAGGACCTTGTTCACTGTAGCTAAAGTTTTCCTTCATTCCATATATTGTAGCCAGATCCTCCGAGGCAAACTGCGAAGCTGGTAAACGGGCCGGAGGTGGGGTACACTATTAAGCCCCCCAGTTTAATTTTGCGAAGCGTTAATATCAACATACGAGCTTCGTTAAGTTAAACTTAGTAATAATTACTTTTGCTACTGTGATTTGACAATTAACTGCACCGTTTAATACTCTTATCCCCGAAATTACTTCTTTACCCTTAATGAGAGAATCTTTTCTGTTTTGATGTTGGGGGTACGATCGTCCAATGGGTTGCGGTTACCGAGAGTGCCCTGCAGTATGATTTGACGGCCACCCTTCTCTTTTCCTTAAGGTTTGAACGCCTCATCTTCTCCCTCTCATTTGTGTTTATCTTCCATTCAAACTTTACTTTCTGGAATTCTTTCTTCTTCACATGCTAAGGTACTCACATTTTTCTTCTTACGTTTTTCTTTTTTGTTTATTTTTACCATGTCTAAACGTGGTATTAAGGCCTCTTTTAGCGATGTTAATCCCTTTTTGCTGTCGTATCTGATTGAAATGCTTGGTTTGAAATCTGGCGATATCGTTATTCCGGCTAGCGACAAGCACATCTTGAATCCTCCTAAGGGTTACATTGGCGTGTATACCCAATTGTTTACTGAGTGTAACGTTAGGGTTCCTTTCTCTTCTTTATTTCTCAGCGTTTTAGATTACTTTAAAGTGAATATTTCAGTTTTTCTTCCCTTGGCTGTGAAAAAGGTTATGGCTTTTGAGGTAATGTGTAGGGCTTATGGCGGTGAACCTTCTATTGATCTATTTCGCCGCTTCTTTCGCACTGGTGATACCGGTGATTGGGTTACTGTTCAATAATGAAAAAGTAGGAGAGGTGCTCCTTCTCCTTTTTATTGTTTCGCTCCCCAATTTCCTGATGTTCGTAATTGGAAGTGTTCTTTTATCTTTTTGAAAAAATCCTTTTCGTTTCCAAAAGATTCTCCTCTTGTTTCAGATCCTGAGAGGACATTTGTTCCTAAAGAATACAAAGATCTTATCCCTTTCATTCCTGAAGATGATGCTTTGTTTAGGAGGATTTGTAACCATCCCATCATTCCTTCTACTTACCCAGATGCTATACTTTTTAAGTTAGGGATGGCACTTGAATGGCAAGAGGGTACTGTTACTCTTGTGTTCTTTTATGGGGAGCAGGGTATGTTTCGTTTTTGTTTTTATATATAATTGGTTGCCTTTATAACTGCTTACACTTTTCTGTTGTGCCTTTGACAGAAATGTCTTTGAGGAATGTTGTCAAGGCCCAAGGGTTGAAGGAATATACTGTTGCTGTCCAAGTTAGGTCGATTGTTGTTAAGGATGTTGGATCCCCGACATGTTTTAGTTTCATGGAGATATCTAGCAAGCCAAGGGCTGATCATGTCGAAGTGAGTTCGTTGAAGGTTAATACTAAGGAAAATCGAAGCAAGTGGAAGCTCCCATTGATGTGGATACTCAAGATGACCAACCTCTTGCTTCTCTGGCGCCAGGCGTTGGGGACAGGGTGGCACAACGCTACAAAGCGAAAGGTGTGATGAAGCGAAAGGCCCATCCTGATGTTTCTTCTGTGAAAAATCAAAAGTTCGGCCAGCTTCAAGACGAAGCGAGTGATGACATCATTGTTGCTAACCCTTTATTTGGTATATTTTGCTTCATTTTTTGCTTTGTTGGTCATTTCTTGTTATTTATTACTTATTTCTTTACTTGTTTGCAGATCTGTGTTGACCCGAAAATTTTCGACCAAATTTAAACTTTAATCTTTATATTATTCCGACACGATAAGCAAAATCTGTAATATTGAGTCTCGAAAACTTTGGAACAGTTTACATGAACGCATTTGACCTTTGACTATTTCTGACGATTCACGAACATTTAATTGCAAATACATATATATGTAATAATAAATAAAAAATATAATTTGATATGTTATATTATATAGTGATTAGAATTAATTTTGTAAAATAGAATAATATAAGATAACAAAATCTATTATTAAATTAAATCTATAAATATATAAATAATACACAGAATATAAATACTGAATGATTGTAATAACCATTAGTCATTTCGATTGATATTAAACAACTAAGATACGAGCTAGCGAGTGTATTAAAACAAATAATGGACAAATCTTTTTAATCACATTTTTACACACTTAATGACTAAAATAAATAAATATATTTTTTCCGTGTGCTTTTATTCACCACTGATTATCAACGGAGTACGAAACGTCCCCGTTTATGTTGTGTCGACTGAACTATTCCAAGATGTAAGATGGCTTTAGTGTTCTTTTACCATTCACAATTCAATATATTTTTATTAATATTATATCTACTTTATGGAATGAAAGTAACAAATAACTAACACATAATTCATCCGTGATATTTTGCATAATCAGATTACTGTATTTGATTTAAAGTAATTCAATCACTTTTGTTGATTGAAAGAATTGTCCACCTACTACTAGCCATCTATATCATCTATCGAATATCTCTTATTTACATACATACATATGCAATGAAACTAGAAAACAACTGACTCAATTCTACAATCATT
Source organism: Rutidosis leptorrhynchoides (assembly GCF_046630445.1). Lineage (NCBI taxonomy): Eukaryota > Viridiplantae > Streptophyta > Magnoliopsida > Asterales > Asteraceae > Rutidosis > Rutidosis leptorrhynchoides. The sequence goes on along the minus strand of NC_092338.1, from coordinate 75,353,742 downwards.
TGATTGTTTTTTCTGTCTCCCACTTCTTACTAAACTCATCTATCTTATTTTATATTAACATATGCATATACAATTGAATATATTACATACGCTTAAACATACATAAAAATAAGGAACCCGACTTCATCTTCAATCTTGATCACTAACTCGAAGCCACCACTTTGTAAACCATAACCGAGAACCACCATGCTCAACCGCCATCATTTGAATCACCATCACCGCCACCCTACCTCATCTCTCTCTCTTGTTTTCTATTCGAAAAACCGTCACCTAAAACCAACACCACCCAAACCTGCTGCACCTGCTTGTTATCTTATTCTGGTTTGATCGATCACAAGAACAACCATAACCACCATCTTCGTATTAATGTACTACTGCTGTAAGTTTAATTCCCTGTTCGACTACTACTTCTAAGCTATTAAATTTTCTGTTTTGGAGCAGACCCAAACCACCATGATCACCGGAACACCACCACAACACCACCACCATCACCCTAACTTATCACCACCATCACCTTTGTGATTTATTTTCTCGATAAACCCACTTAATTCCCAATTGTCGACAACTTAGATTATTCACTGCTCGTTATGTATTTTTTTTTCTCTTTTCGTTTGTGCTCAACTCCAAACAACCTCACCCTTTTTGCTCGATATCTGTTTACTTCATTTTTTTGTGGCTGACATCTCCTAACAAATAATTCCACTACAATTATTTAAAACCCACTTGGAAAAGGAGATGACCAAGTTGCATAGATAGTTACGGTTCTTGTTTTAATAATATGGAGTATTAAATAAACAAAAACCACTTGTTAAACTAGTCAACTTGCTTTTTAGCTTGTCGGTTGGATAAGGAAAAAGAAAGATCCGGGATATTTCACTTTGCTAAATGGGTCGTTTTAATTGATTTTAGTTTGGGCTATTCGATTTTAAAAGAAGAAAGTGCAAAATGGATGATCCTTGTTGGACTACTATGTTCACTGTTGGGCAAGGTTCACTTGTCTGTGGGCCGAATTATTACATGGGACACTAGGACTTACAATTAGACCTCATCATATTTCCCTTTTTGTCATTAAAAGATGATATGTGAATACGTTGATCGATGAATGAATTAATAGGTGATGCGTGATATTTCCGAATGATAATGATATTTAGCTAGTAAGGATGATGATATAGAATTAGAGATGATGATAAATACATGATAAGTTTGATAATATTAAGTAATAATAAGATGAAGATGAATCGTTATTATTATGAAGTTATACTCGTATGATGATGGTATTATAAAGTTGAGGATGATGTAAATGAAAAAAGATGACGATGTTTGTAAACGCATGATAAATGATGATGATTCGAATATGGTTAAGGATGTTATTGGGTTAGCGGGACGTCGCGGGTTCAAACCCGGACTTGGGCATTAATTTTAGGGCTACTTCTTTGAGGTAGTAATTTTAGTCTATTTATTATTTTTATGATTATTATTATTATTATTATTATTATTAGTATTATTATTTATTTTTTATTATTGTTAGGTTAATTATTATCATTACTAACATTAATATAATTGATATTATTATCATTATTATTAATAAGATAAATATTATTAGTATTAATATCATTATTATTATTATCATTATGAATAAAATTACTATTTTTATGGATATTATAGTTATCATTATTATTTTTGTTATCATTAATAGTATTACAAAAATTATCATTTAAATTATTATTATTATTATCATCATTACCATTATTATCACTATTTTAGTATTATAAATATTATTTTTAATAAACAAATGACATTTATATATTTTACATCTATATTAATATTAGATACTATTTTGTTTAATAAAATGTTATTATAATTAAATTATAAATAATATATAAATATATTTTAAATTAAAGCATATATATACAAATATGAGTTCTAATACATTATTTAATATTTTCGAGCATTAATTTATAATATTTATAATAAGTAACATATATTATATCCTAATTAAAATACTTTAATAAAAATCTGTTACATAACTACTAAGCATCTAAAATATATAAAATAGATATAATTAATTTATTTATTAATATAACATACAAATTCTTAATATAAGAAGTATACTAATAATATTAATATATAAACTTGTTAATTGTCATTATGTGTTTTAATATATATAAAAATGATATAGGTTCGTGAATCAAAGGCCAACCCTATACTTGTTCACTGTCGTTCTATGTATTTTTACTACAAAATATAGTATGGTGAGTTTCATTTGCCTTTTTACCCTTTATATTTTTGGGCTGAGAATACATGCGTTACTTTTATAACTGTTTTACGAAATAGACACAAGTAATCGAAATTACGTTCTATGGTTGAATGATCGAAACTGAATATGCCCCTTTTTATTAAGTCTGGTAATCTAAGAATTAGGGAATAGACACCCTAATTGACGCGAACTCTAAAGATAGATCTATCGGGCCCAACAAGCCCCATCCAAAGTACCGGAAGCTTTAGTACTTCGAAATTTATATCATGTCCGAAGGAGGATCCCGGAATGATGAGGATATTCTTATATGCATATTGTGAATGTCGGTTACCAGGTGTTCAATCCATATGAATGATATTTTTGTCTCTATACATGGGACATATGTTTATGAGAAATGGAAATACTAAATCTTGTGGTCTATTAAAATTATGAAATGATTGTTTATGTTAAACTAATGAACTCACCAACCTTTTGGTTGACACTTGAAAGCATGTTTATTCTCAGGTATGAAAGAAATCTTTCGCTGTGCATTTGCTCATTCTAAAGATATTACATGGAGTCGTTCATGGCATATAGAGGTCTGTTCATCGCAATGGTACCAGATGTTATTGTATTCGTCTAAGAGAATTTGGACGGGGTATGACATGTGGTATCAGAGCGGTGGTCTTAGCGAACCAGGTCTGCATTAGTGTGTCTAACAGGTAGTTGTTAGGATGCATTAGTGAAGTCTGGACTTTGACCTAGTAGTTGTTAGGTTATATTAATGAGTCTGGACTTGAACCTGGTCCGCATGTCAAAAGTTTTGCTTATCATTCTATGTAGAAAAATATCTACCTATCATTTTCAGTCTCGACGCGTCTTATTGCAATTATTGCATAGATGGTGTACAGACAAATTCATATTCTTTCACATTAAATCTTGTCGGACACGTTTCCTTAATTTCCTCCGTAAATTACGGAATCTTTTTGCTATGTATATGTATTCGACAAGACGAAGATATCATTCAGTATTCAGCCTTCAATTTATAACAAGAATCATTTCATAACTTGCTGTGATCACGTCAGATGGCCTCTTTGAATAGATCAAGTTCCTCCAGCTCCGAAGACAGCGTGACGGGGGCGCATCAACAGATCAACTACCGTGAATTCTTTAGAAAGTGGGGATGGGTTCGCGAAATACTTACTATATGGAAAAATGAAGAAGGTACTCCATATCACGAGCCGAACTTACCACCTAACGTCGGAGTACTCGATCCGCTTACCGGCGAACCTGTTCGCAACACCGTTTTCACTCTTTTTGCAAGGATTTTCCGCCTCGAGGGTCGACTCGATGTAGTTAAAGACAGGATTCGTCCTCTACTCCTGAATTCTAATCAAATAGGATTATTAGAAGAAGTTAGAAGGCTTCGAACTAAATATCAAGAATTGACAAACCTTACGGAAGAATGGGTAGAACTAATTCATAGACTCGAGCGTAAAGTAGAAACCCTGGAGGTGACGGTGTTCGATTTGAAGCTAGGCTCGCACCTACTACACATGTACCATCATCAGTACCAACATCATCAGCAACATTACCAACACCAGCATCATTCCCATCACCACAAGCTCCGTAAGCACCACAGATACTGAAGAGTACCGAGAATGATGAATTATGAAATATTAATTCATTACGTTCTATTCATGATTAAAAGATATATGTATATATTTATGTATATCTCGAGATCGTAATAAAAAAAAATTCCTTTCATATTAACTATGACGTGTGAAATTTTTTAACGGGTAGGTAATACCCGAGAAAGATAAAAGAAGCTTTAAAGGGCTTTTATCATATTTAAATTCACATATGCTATCATCCACATCTTTCATCAACAATTTAACAATCAATATCTATAAAATCTTTATCTTCATTCTCCATATCGTTCTACATCAACATCATACGCACCTTAGATACCAAGGAGTACCAACAGCAATGAATGATGAAGTATTGATCCATAACTTCATTAATATTCTGCGAAGAATATGTGGTTCCTAATAGTTTTAGAGATTACTTATTCTAGCTCAAACCAAAAATTAAATGAGTCTAGTATTATATTGACTCATTAAATCCATAATTACATCTGAAGAAAATATATATGTATATATATTTTCATAAAGATGGTGATTAAAAATTCTTTCGTACAAATTATTAATGGTGAAAATATTTTAACGGGTAGGTAATACCCGAGGGATATTTAAATTTCACATTAATAAGTTACATTGTACATTCTTCAATTCAGATTCAGCAGTCATTAACAACACTGCTCAAATTCACACATATACGTATCCGTTCACCAAAGAACAACTATTTTCATCCAAGTTCAATTTCATATTCGGATTTTGACCGATCAGAATCCAAGTCAAGATTTGACAAGTGGCATAATGAAGAAAATAATGAAAAAAATAAAATTGATTAGTAACCAATTAATTAACTACGTAAAACTTTAAAACTATATTAACAAAATCATAGTTAACTGTTCCTAGCTAACTTTTCCTATATGACTATTTCCTCAAAATATACTAGTTTTGGTAGAACGGTTGAACTATTGAACTATTGGACTACTATTATGGACAATTAAAAAGTATTAAAAGAGTAGGAAATATTAAATGCAACACATTTCGACTTAAAAGATTGTAAATAGATTACATCTACTACAGTTAAATATTTCCTCAAGTTGCCACTTGATTTTCATCTTAAACCTCATTTGTATCCTGACGATTACAATCTGCGTTCAAACCTCTCGTGATTCTTGAAAACACCTCAATTGGGAGGAGGAATCAACCGCACTTCATCTACGGAAGAAAAGATTTACGCATATAGTTATGCACCTGAAAAATTCTCGGAACCTGTATAAATGTTTAACATGTATCTGTGCTAACTTCTTTGGCATTGTTATTTCCGAAAATAACAACGCAATTTCTTTTCAAATTAGCCAATTTTGTGACAGCTCCAACAAATCAACTTCAAGTTATTTATTCAAATAAACCCTATTATAAAGATTACCCCTTCATCATCGTTATCGGGGGACCGTTTATATTCCATCACATTAGCGTTAAACTTACCAGCAACTTCACTACTCATTGACTTGAGTCTCTCCGAAGAATCATTATATTTGTTCATTAAAACCCTATCATATACTTATCCGCATCTTATAACGAGAGTTGTCATATCAATTACCGGGAATTAGCAATCAGTATTTCGAATCTCGCAGCGTTTCTACATCAACAGTTATATGTACACATATAACATTAATCTCTTAGAATTATGATCTTACACTCTGAAATTTTGAAAAGCACCCAGTCTACAAATCAATACTCCAAATTCTGAAAAAGCTGAATACAGCAGCAAAAACTGTACAAGCTGAATATAACAGCAGAAACTGTACACGACCTTAACCGTCGAAGGTATGAAGAAAAAGAATAAGTGTGCTGGCAAAGTTCAGAAAAGTTGGAACTGGAAAACGGATTAAGCAAACCATGAAGGAAACTCTGAACAACTTACAAGTACTAAATTTGTACATAAAGAATCCAAATGATTCTGTTTCTGATGAAATCTTTAGCGAATACCTTACGCCTTAACCACTCTAAATCATCGTGAATGAATTTCTTCAACATAAATTGATTCTGAAATCCTAAGATATCATTGTACCTTTCTTTATTAATATCCTCAATATTTCTGAAGATATCTTCATAAATATTCTCGTTCGATATTAATTATCTCTTTGCGCTATCCGTATTATATCATAAAAGGAAACTGTTTTAGTTTCTATATATTCTGCGAATACTTGAATTTAAATTATGAATAATTTTGAAGTAGTGTTGGAAATTGATGCATGAGTTAGTATAATATAATGACACTTGATTAATGTGATTATATTACAGTAAGTCATGCTGAGTTTCTAATGGGACGTGATGATTCACAGATCATAACGTCATCATGTGCCATGTTACACGACTCTTTCATTCTACTTAACTTCCGAGCATATCAAGAAAATATATATTCTTGATAGTTCCATCCCCAGGGATTATGGTAATGTGACAAATTAAATCGTGCTAATACATTCCTTTCTGCTTAGAATACTATAATCATTCGAAACTTCATATTTACGAATTCTGGACCGTTACTCGCTCTACTAGAGGTCGAGAGGATAATCAAAAGGCAAAGAGCTCCAAAATATAAGAGAAAATATAAAGTCCAATAACAACCCAGAAATTACAAAACGTGTATATCAATACGTATTGCAACGTAAAGACACGGGAAAATTAACAACACTATAACCCCAAGATAATAGTAGAAGTAAATAAAAATCCTCCGGTAGTAAATGAAAGAGAAGAATAACAGATATGAAGGTTAGGAGTATATCAAGGATCAAAACGGGATTGAGCATATTGTAAGGAAATGAAGAAGGTGGATTTATAGTAAAATATCCGACAGAGCAATCAAAACAGATGATCGCATTTAAAGCGAATCCTAATTTCCTTGATTACCGAAAGATCAAATCTTATTACGAAGATTTTCTCCAAATCTCTTGAACTTGGGAAATCAATTCTATCTACGTCAAAAGATATGACGAATCTATACCTACTCATTTCACTCTTTGGTGATAGCTTCACTTATACTCTTCGCATAATCAAATTGTTTTATCTATATTACTCAATGACGATAAAACTCTATTTATCAACTCATATTTGTCATGAAAATATTCTTATTGTTATCCATGACGACATCTCTCAAATTTCGGGACAAAATTTCTTTTAACGGGTAGGTACTGTGATGACCCGGAAATTTCAGACCAAATTTAAATTTTAATCTTTATATTATTCCGACACGATAAGCAAAATCTGTAATATTGAGTCTCGAAAACTTTGGAACAGTTTACATGAACGCAATTGACCTTTTACTATTTCCGACGATTCACGAACAATTAATTGCAAATACATATATATGTAATAATAAATAAAAAATATAATTTGATATGTTATATTATATAGGGATTAGAATTAATTTTGTAAAATAGAATAATATAAGATAACAAAATCTATTATTAAATTAAATTAATAAATATATAAATAATGCACAGAATATAAACATTGAATGATTGTAATAACCATTAGTCATTTCGATTGATATTAAACAACTAAGATACGAGCTAGTGAGTGTATTAAAACAAATAATGGACGAATCTTTTTAATCACATTTTTACACACTTAATGACTAAAATAAATAAATATATTTTTTCCGTGTGCTTTTATTCACCACTAATTATCAACGGAGAACGAAACGTCCCCATTTATGTTGTGTCGACTGAACTATTCCAAGATGTAAGATGGCTTTAGTGTTCTTTTACCATTCACAATTCAATATATTTTTATTAATATTATATCTACTTTATGGAATGAAAGTAACAAATAACTAACACATAATTCATCCGTGATATTTTGCATAATCAGATTACTGTATTTGATTTAAAGTAATTCAATCACTTTTGTTGATTGAAAGAATTGTCCACCTACTACTAGCCATCTATACCATCTATCGAATATCTCTTATTTACATACATACATATGCAATGAGACTAGAAAACAACTGACTCAATTCTACAATCATTTGATTGTTTTTTCTGTCTCCCACTTCTTACTAAACTCATCTATCTTATTTTATATTAACATATGCATATACAATTGAATATATTACATACACTTACACATACATAAAAATAAGGAACCCGACTTCATCTTCAATCTTGATCACTAACTCGAAGCCACCACTTTGTAAACCATAATCGAGAACCACCATGCTCAACCGCCACCATTTGAATCACCATCACCGCCACCCTACCTCATCTCTCTATCTTGTTTTCTATTCGAAAAACCGTCACCTAAAACCAACACCACCCAAACCTGCTGCACCTGCTTGTTATCTTATTCTGGTTTGATCGATCACAAGAACAACTATAACCACCATCTTCGTATTAATGTACTACTGCTGTAAGTTTAATTCCCTGTTCGACTACTACTTCTAAGCTATTAAATTTTCTGTTTTGGAGCAGACCCAAACCACCATGATCACCGGAACACCACCACAACACCACCACCGTCACCCTAACTTATCACCACCATCACCTTTGTGATTTATTTTCTCGATAAACCCACTTAATTTCCAATTGTCGACAACTTAGATTATTCACTGCTCGTTATGTATTTTTTTTTCTCTTTTCGTTTGTGCTCAACTCCAAACAACCTCACCCTTTTTGCACGATATCTGTTTAATTCATTTTTGTGTGGCTAACATCTCCTAACAAATAATTCCACTACAATTATTTAAAACCCACTTGGAAAAGGAGATGACCAAGTTGCATATATAGTTATGGTTCTTGTTTTAATAATATGGAGTATTAAATAAACAAAACCCACTTGTTAAACTAGTCAACTTGCTTTTTAGCTTGTCGGTTGGATAAGGAAAAAGAAAGATCCGAGATATTTCACTTTGCTAAATGGGTCATTTAAATTGATTTTAGTTTGGGCTATTCGATTTTAAAAGAAGAAAGTGCAAAATGGATGATCCTTGTTGGACTACTATGTTCACTGTTGGGCCGAGGTTCACTTTTCTGTGGGCCGAATTATTACATGGGACACTAGGACTTACAATTAGACCTCATCATATTTCCCTTTTTGTCATTAAAAGATGATATGTGAATACGTTGATCGATGAACGAATTAATAGGTGATGCGTGATATTTCCGAATGATAATGATAATTAGCTAGTAAGGATGATGATATAGAATTAGAGATGATGATAAATACATGATAAGTTTGATAATATTAAGTAATAATAAGATGAAGATGAATCGTTATTATTATGAAGTTATACTCGTATGATGATGGTATTATAAAGTTGAGGATGATGTAAATGGAAAAAGATGACGATGTTTGTAAACGCATGATAAATGATGATGATTCGAATATGGTTAAGGATGTTATTGGGTTAGCGGGACGTCGCGGGTTCAAACCCGGACTTGGGCATTAATTTTAGGGCTACTTCTTTGAGGTAGTAATTTTACTCTATTTATTATTTTTATGATTATTATTATTATTATTATTATTATTAGTATTATTATTTATTTTTTTATTATTGTTAGGTTAATTATTATCATTACTAACATTAATATAATTGATATTATTATCATTATTATTAATAAGATAAATATTATTAGTATTAATATCATTATTATTATTATCATTATGAATAAAATTACTATTTTTATGGATATTATAGTTATCATTATTATTTTTGTTATCATTAATAGTATTACAAAAATAATCATTTAAATTATTATTATTATTATCATCACTACCATTATTATCACTATTTTTGTATTATAAATATTATTTTTAATGAACAAATGACATTTATATATTTTACATCTATATTAATATTAGATACTATTTTGTTTAATAAAATTTTATTATAATTAAATTACAAATAATATATAAATATATTTTAAATTAAAGCATATATATACAAATATGAGTTCTAATACATTATTTAATATTTTCGAGCATTAATTTATAATATTTATAATAAGTAACATATATTATATCCTAATTAAAATACTTTAATAAAAATCTGTTACATAACTACTAAGCATCTAAAATATATAAAATAGATATAATTAATTTATTTATTAATATAACTTACAAATTCTTAATATAAGAAGTATACTAATAATATTAATATATAAACTTGTTAATTGTCATTATGTGTTTTAATATATATAAATATGATATAGGTTCATGAATCAAAGGCCAACCCTATACTTGTTCACTGTCATTCTATGTATTTTTACTACAAAATACAGTATGGTGAGTTTCATTTGCCTTTTTACCCTTTATATTTTTGGGCTGAGAATACATGCGCTACTTTTATAACTGTTTTACAAAATAGACACAAGTAATCGAAATTACGTTCTATGGTTGAATGATCGAAACTGAATATGCCCCTTTTTATTAAGTCTGGTAATCTAAGAATTAAGGAATAAACACCCTAATTGTCGCGAACTCTAAAGATAGATCTATCGGGCCCAACAAGCCCCATCCAAAGTACCGGATGCTTTAGTACTTTGAAATTTATATCATGTCCGAAGGAGGATCCCGGAATGATGGGGATATTCTTATATGCATATTGTGAATGTCGGTTACCAGGTGTTCAATACATATGAATGATATTTTTGTCTCTATGCATGGGACGTATGTTTATGAGAAATGGAAATACGAAATCTTGTGGTCTATTAAAATTATGAAATGATTGTTTATGTTAAACTAATGAACTCACCAATCTTTTGGTTGACACTTGAAAGCATGTTTATTCTCAGGTATGAAAGAAATCTTCTGCTGTGCATTTGCTCATTCTAAAGATATTACATGGAGTCGTTCATGGCATATAGAGGTCCGTTCATCGTAATGGTACCAGATGTTATTGTATTCGTCTAAGAGAATTTGGACGGGGTATGACAAGATCTGCCTGTGTATTCTGAAGTTCATGCTCCAAGCAATTGCTTTGATCTCATTGATAGTCTCGTTCCTGATAACTGGGGGAATTCTTTTGCTGATGACATGAAGAGATTTCACGATGCATATTCTGTTATCAATTTTCAAGCTGCATCTATGGGTCATATTGCTTCTTCCCTTTTACTGAAGCGTACTGCGGAGCTTGAATCTTTGAGGGAGCGTCATGTTTCTATGAGTGAGAGGATTAAGAAGCTTGAGAAGGACATATTAATGGATCCTAGTTATGAAGAGGAATTGAAGGCTCCTCGTGATGAGATAACAGATTTGCAGAGGCAGGTGAAGGTAGGCGAGGTTCAAAAATTGGCCATTGCTGACGAGTTGAAAGACTACAAGAAGCGTTGTGAAGTATTGAAGTCTGATTACTCCCAAGTTGTTTCTCAGGTTATTCCTCATGCTTGTAACCAATTACTAAAGAGTGCAGATTTTGGGCAACTTTTTGGTAATGTGGTGTTGGCTTCGAAAGTTCAGGCTAGGTGTGAAGTGATAGGGGGTTTGGCATCTAAAGGGGTTGTGCAGCTTGCTGACTTTGCCGATTATACTGATCAGGGAAAGGCGATGGTTGACTCTGCTTTTGATGAGCTCGAGCAAGCTGATTTTGATTATGTCAAGACCATCTCAGCCAAGGTGGATGCCAAGCCTAGTGAGCTTTTAACGACGCTTGCTACTGTTGTTCCTGCGGTTCATGATGATGATGAAAAAACTCACCTGGAGGTTCCTGAAGCTATGGGAGAATCGGGAAAGGTTGATGCTCCTGTTAATTAGTTGTTGTTTGTAATCGTTTAAAAACAATTATCATCTTTTGTTTGGCTTAGGTGCCTGGGCTCTATCGCCCCTTTTTATTTGAACAATGGTCATGTATGGCATAACTCTAGTTCGTTTAATTTTAGCATGCGTTTTGTATCTGTTACCATGGATTTTATCCTGCTTGGATGGGTAAAAACTCTCTACCTGCAGGATGGTGGTGCAGTGATCACTTTTAAGGAAAACTTGTTTCCTTACGTCGAGTATTTCGAAGCATATATTTCCTCGTTGCTCGGTATAGTGTGGATTATGACAGGGTTATTTTATGTGCCGGCTGTCATTTTTCTCACATAATTTCCCATATGGAATTTTAATTTTGTCAAGACATTAGTTTATCAAAAGTAGTTGTGAGAAATTCATTAAGTTTTGTGTAAGAAGTTTATAGGCTTCAACTACCAATGTTGCATCTTTCAACTATATGTTACAAAATAAAAAGTACAAGACTTCTAATGATAAAACTTTCTGAGGTTGGTTGCATTCCATGCCCTTGGTATTGGTTTTCCGGTTGTCGTTTCTAATTTGTAGGAGCCTTTACCCAACACTTGTGCAATTACATACGGGCCTTCCCAATTTGGTCCCAATTTTCCTTCGTATTCCACTTTGCTTGCACTGTTTAACCTTAGGACATATTCTCCTACTTTGAAGGTTGAGGGTTTTATTCTTTTGTTGTAATAGCCTTCAATCGTTCGTTTGTACGAGGCCTCCCAAATCACAGCTGCTTCTCTTCTTTCCTCGAGCAGATCCAAGTTAACTCGAAGATTTTCTTCGTTGTTTTCATTGTTCGCTGTTCTTTCTGCTAGCACTTGTATCTCTGCGGGAAGGATAGCTTCTGTTCCGTATGCAAGGCTGTAGGGGGTTTCGCCATTGCTTCACTTTGGTGTTGTCCTGTATGCCCACAGCACCAAGGGAAGCTCATCGACCCATCCCTTTCTGCACTTACCTAAGCGCTTCTCTATTCCTTTGATTATGTCTCGGTTTGTTACTTCCACCTGTCCAATACCTTGGGGATGATATACCGAGGTGAAGTTTTGCTGAATTTTCAATTGCTTGCAAAATTTTGGGAATATTCCTTCTGCGAACTGTTTCTCATTGTCCGAGACTATTTTTTGGGGAACTCCGAACCTGCATACGATGTGTTCCCAGACAAACTTTTCTATTTGTTTACCAGTAATTGCTGCCAAGGGTTTTGCTTCGGCCCACTTGGTAAAGTAGTCAATTGCTACCAGTAGGAATCTTGGGCTCCCCGGTGTATCATTGATGTGTCCAACTATGTCTATTCCCCATTTCACGAATGGCCACGCAGATGTGACAGAGATTAGTTCTTGTTTGGGTAGTCTCGGGACATTTGAGTGGATATGACAAGACTTACAAGTTTGTAGTACCGTCGTGGTGTCATGATGCATTGTAGGCCAATGGTACCCTAGTCTCATGATTTTGGTGACTACTGACCTTGGACGCGCGTGAAGACCACATATCCCTTCGTGCATCTCTTGGATTATGACAGTTGCTTGCTTTGGCCCTACACATCGAAGCCATGGAGTGAAAAAGGATCTTTTGTATAGTGCTCCGTTCATCATTTTGTATGAAGGTGCCTTTATCCTTATCTTCCTTGCTTCGTTTTTATCCTCTGGTAATTTTCCTGTTTTAAGATATACATGCAGTGGAGTCATCCATGTTACCCCGTCTTCTTGTATGAGGTCATTGACTTCTTCTTCTTCTAGGATCGATTTCTTTTCTAGCACTTCCACCAAGACTTCTTTTGCAAGATGCTCAAATTTCAGTGAAGCAAGTTTGCTCAGTGCGTCTGCCTTCTTATTTTGACTTCTTCGGACATGTTCGATATCAGAACTTTTGAAGCTTTCAATCAGTTCTTTTGCTTTTGACAAGACTGTTAGATGGTGCGTTGCTTTGTTTCGAAAGTGCCCTTGATCTGGTTAGACACTAGTTGTGAGTCGACGAAGGCTCGGAGATGAAGGATTTTTAATTCCTTCGCCATTCTCAATCCTGCTAGTAGAGCTTCGTACTCTGCTTCGTTATTGGTTGTTACGAATTTGAAACGAAGTGCATAAGTGAATTCTTTTCCTTCGGGATTTACTAACATTAGACCAGCACCTGATCCATCAGAACTTGATGCACCGTCGGTGTACAACTTCCATTCTTCACTTTCGATCTTTGGGGTAATAATTTGAGTTGAGTTCTTTGTGTCTTCTTCATTAACATTATCTGTTTTGGCGATGAAATCTGCTGGAATTTGTCCTTTGATTGCATGCCTGACCCGGAACTTGATGTCATGCTCCCCTAACTCGATGGCCCATTTGGCCATTCTCCCCGATTTTTCAGGTTTCGAGAGTACTTGCCTGATTCGTTTGTTGGTAAGTCACTATCTGATGTGCCTGGAAGTATCTTCTGAGTTTCCTAGCTGTGTGGACGAGTGCTAGAGTGAGTTTCCCAAGTTCTGGATAATTCAGCTCCGCTCCTTGAAGTACTCGACTAAAGAAGTATATTGGTACTTGCGTTCTCTCTCGTTCGGTAACCAATACTGTGCTAATGCACTCTTTCGAAGCAGCCACGTATATGAAGAGTGTTTCTCCTTCTTCGGGTGAGGTCAAGGTAGGGAGTTTGGCGATGTACTCCTTCATTTTGACGAATACCTTCTCCGCTTCTTCGTTCCAGACAATTTTCTTTTTTCTCAAGCATCCCTTCAGAATTCTGAAGAAAGGTAGTTGTTTTTATGCTCCCGATACGAATCTGCTAAGTGATGCTAATTTCCCATTCAGGCTCTGCATGTCTTTTATGGTTGCGGGGGTTTGGAGTTGTTTTAGCCTATCTACCTTTTCCGGATTCGCCTGGATCCCCTTTCTGGTGATATAATACCCAAGAAATTTTCCTTCTTCGACTCCAAAGGAACATTTCTTCGGATTCAACTTCATGTTTATTGCCCGAAGCCTGTCGAAAGTTTCCTGGATGTCCTCTATCAAATTTTCTTCTTTCCAACTTTTCATTACCATGTCATCCACATAGGCTTCCAGATTTCTTCCCAGCTGATTATGAAAGGCTTTGTCGACTAGCCTTTGATAAGTTGCCCCTGCGTTTTTCAGACCGAAGGACATCTTTTGATAACAATAAATTCCCTTGCTGGTGAAGAAAGATGTTTTTTCTTCGTCCTCCTTAGCCATTTTGATCTGATGGTACCCTTTGTAAGCATCCAGGAAGCTTTTGTATCGGTACCCATTTAGGGATTCGACTTTCCAATCGATTTCGAGTAGGGGTAACAATCTTTGGGACAGGGTTTGTTGATGTTGGTGAAATCGATGCACATTCTCCACCCTCCGTCTGATTTCTTTACCATCACTGGATTAGTGACCCACGAGGGATATTTTGCTTCGCGAATTTATCTTGCTTTTAGCAGACCTTCTACTTCCTTACAAGGCCGCTTCATCCCTTTCCGGTGCCAAGTTTCGTTTTTTCTGATGCACCGGTTCACGGTTCTTGTGCTCATTGAGTCGATGCTCCGTTACGAAGGGTGACCCCTGTATATTGATGGTTCGTGGTATCCCGGTCATATCGCTGTTTTCCCAAGAAAATACATCCACATTGGCTTGTAGTAACTTCCAGAGCTTTTGTTTGGTGGATGCTGGCAAGTTATTTCCTATTCTCATCTGCTGATCATGAAACATCAGATTTACTGATATTTTTTCTACTTGGCGATCTTCCTCCTGTAACGACCCGACAAAAACGTCATTGACGGCGTCGTTAACTTAGGTCCCGTTACGTGGTCATAGTCCCTAAATGAGACGCGTTTGACCAAAATTATGTCGCATTCATTTAAAACGTACAAGACTTACAAAGTTTAGTTTACTCAACGGTTTGGCAATAAGTTTAAGTTTACAAAAGTATAAAGTATTATTGAAATAACTTGCGACATAATTAGTTGAAAATCACAGTTGCTATAAATAGCGTACGTAGGTATGCTTTAAGTTAATCCAAAGGTGCTATTCCTAGCATATGCATGCATGGTTGACCCCAAGCAAGTAATCAAAGTGTGCGGAAGCATGTATCAAGTAGCCAATCAATAACCTGAGAAACATATAGAAAACTGTCAACGAAAAACGTTGGTGAAATCATAGGTGTATTTTTAAATGTTGTTTTTAAACCACGAGATTTTGTATTTCCATAAAGTTGATTATCCAAATCATTTACATTCCAAAAGTTGTTGTTATTCGCGAGCACCCAATTATCAAGACTTAACTGTACACGAACCCCATAAACATAGTGTTAGAACCTACACTTATCCTCAAAAATACATTTCATCCGCCAACGGTCGCACCATCCGAATGAGGGTTTGTCAAACCCGTATGGCCACACAACGCAAGTTCTCGCTTACACCCTACAAGTGTAACTAATGATAATCGAATTGAGGCTTTTTGTTCTAACTCACAAGTGGAATGTTTGTTTTCGTACTTGTTCTCAAAGCATAAAAGTAAGTAGTATAAAATGTATATGTTTCTCATCCCATGATTTAAAAGAGTAAAAGTTATTGAAAAGATGGGACTATGATCTCACCGTAGTCGCACGCCAAAGTATTTGAAATTAAACGTTGTGAAAATGAAAGTTGCTTAGCCTTGACCTAAACAATTAAGTTATATCAATTAACGATTACGACATAAGGTCGGGCGAAATGTGTTCAATTAGTCCTATGACTCATTACGACTCGATTATATATAGCATGTGAATCACGTTGTCAAGTTTCATGCAAGATATAAGTATAAAAGCATGTTAGAATGATCGCATACGCATTTGGTTAAGTTTAACTAAAAGTCAAACTTCGGTCAAGTTAAAGTCAACGAAAATTCAACACGTTCGGGTCGGGTCTCGGACAATTTTTCTAAGTTATATAATCATATATGAACATGTTAGAACAAGTTACATGTTAATCGGAGATGCGTAGCATAGTTAGAATTAAACGAAAAATTAAAATTTTGGACAGCCCAAAATGTTACGCCCGCAATGGCATGGTTACGGCCGCAATGGCCTAGGTTACGGCTGCAACTTGGGTCCTTCAGGTGCTGAAATGCTGAATTTTTCCAAGTGTCGAGCCAAACTTCTTTCATTCATAACTAATGATCCGAAAACACTAAAAACGCATATCATACATCGTTGGAAAGGTATTTTGACCAAGAATACAACTAAACACATATCATCAATCAAGTTCATCATTTACAACAACAAAAATCTCGTCGTAAGATCGTTAAAAGTCCATTATCAAAGTTTCAAGTTCATAAAATGCATTTCATGATTCGGGAACCAATTTACATATACGACATGCCGTTTCATAGGTAATTAAATATACAATACAACTAAACACTTGCCAACAATGTCTCATAGCATTCAAGTAACATCACCATCAGCCCGTAGTATGATATTGTCCGCTTTGGACACAAGCCGATCACCGACGGGCTACCCGCGCACGAGTACAACCCCGGATCGCACTTCAACCTCACGGATTTGCTTCTCGGGTAAACACCCTCAAAACGCGTCATACCAGAAGAGGTATCCACACCCTTATAAGGAGTGCTTTGTTTTCCTCTCCCACCGATGTGGGACGAGTCTGTTACAACTCTCCCCCCCTTCGGGACACTGCGTCCCCGCAGTGCACATCGATGCGGGCCCCAGCTCTGATACCATAAGTAACATCACCATCAGTCCGTAGTATGATATTGTCCGCTTTGGACACAAGCCGATCACCGACGGGCTACCCGCGCACGAGTACAACCCCGGATCGCACTTCAACCTCACGGATTTGCTTCTCGGGTAAACACCCTCAAAACGCGTCATACCAGAAGAGGTATCCACACCCTTATAAGGAGTGCTTTGTTTTCCTCTCCCACCGATGTGGGACGAGTCTGTTACAATTCAAGGCATCAAAAGTTCATTTTAAATGCTACCAAACCCTAACCAAGAATCAAGAATTCAACATTTTTGTAAATGAAGTTTTTCTAAATCAACCTACATACCAAAACGAAGCTAATGATGCTAGTAACACATTTAATACATGAGCTTTAACATCTAACAAAATTAAATCACCCAAAACTCAAGATTAAACAAACTCTTTTTCAAGTTCATGCTAGTTTATGCAAAAATAACAAGATCGAGCAAATAAATCACATATTCATGCTAGACTCGAGCCATAGACACTAACTAACACATTTTTAAGTTTAAAGGTCTAATTTATAAAAATTAGAGATTTTGAAAAGCTTACCCCAAGCTATGAAATTGGTACCAAATTGAAGAGGATGATGCAAGGATCACAAATATATAGTTTGTTTTGATGTTTTATTGCTAGATTGGATTTAGATGATGAATTAGTGAATTGGGTGTTTGAGAGTAAAAATGGAAGTAGTAGAGAAAGAGGAGGTGAATGAATGAGTGGAGGATGAGGGACTTGACTAGTTGACCTAGTCACTAGTTTGGTCCATTGGCAATTTTGGTCCCTCGAGTTTGGAAGCGGGTGCGTGAATTAACCAAACAAAATATTTCAAATACGCAAGAGTAAATGGGAGATGTTATAATTAGGTAGCGAAAAATATTGAAACGCTAATTAACGGAAGATACGAATTTAGATAATGAAAGATATTATCTAAAAAAAAGAGACGGGCGTTAAAATAAATTAACGGAAAAAGTCGGGTTGTTACACCTCCGAAGCTTCTAGGATGCACTCAGTTGGTTCTTTCATTGTTTCTTTTATGGCCAAGATCACCTTATTCCTGTCATACGTGTAGCGACCCGACCAAAACATGTTTGACGGCGCCGTCTACTTAGGTCCCGTTACGTGGTCATAAGTCTTTAAAACAACGTTTGACCAAAAGATGTCGCATTCATTTCAAAAGTAAAGATTGTTCCCCAGTTTACAAGAATTGTTCATCCAAAAGTTACGTCACAAAGTTAAGTACAAACGAAATCCTATGCGACACAGTTTTAAATAAAGTCAAAAGACGCTCCATGTATGCACATATACTCGACATCCAATGCAAGTATCAAACAATGAGCGGAAGCATGTATCATGTATCGTTCAAGGACCTGAGAAAAACATAGAAATCTGTCAACGAAAACGTTGGTGAAATCATAGGTTTAAGTAAGTAAGTACAAGTGAACCACAAGATTTGCATCAATAAAATAATAGTAATACATTCCAAAAGTTTGTTTCACGAGCACCCAATTATCAATGCTTAACATTTCCTTCCATTGAACCCCATCACTTAGTGCTAGAACATACACTGTTTCTCGAAAATATATTTCATTCGTAAACGGTAGCGAACCGTTTGAATGAGGGTTTGTCAAACCCATATGGATCCATACAACATAAGTTCTCGCTTACACCCGGCAAGTGTAACTAATGATAATCGAATTGAGGATTTTGTTCTAAACTCGTATGTAGAATGTTTGTTTTCCTGTACTTGTGTTCACTTAGTAAAGAAATGTTTATGTTTTCTCATCCCAAATGTAAGTTCAAAAAGAGTAAAAGTGGGACTGTGATCTCACCTTGAGTGCACGTACGAAAAGTACTTCACAAAATAACGTGTGCGAAGGATAGTGCTAGTCTTGACCTAAACAAATAGGTCGTATCAATAACGGTAAACACGATAGGTTAAAGATGTTCAATTAGTCCTATGGCTCGTTACGACTCGATTATTTAGCATGTGAAATCAAATTGTCAAGTTTCATGCAAGAGACAAGTATATAAACAAGTTAGGAAGGTTGCAAAATCATTTGGTTAAGTTTGACAAAAAGTCAAACTTTGGTCGGTCAAAGTCAACGAAAAAGTCAACACGTTCGGGTCGTGTCCCGAACTATTTTTCTGAGGTTTTTAATCATATATGAGTATGTTAGAACAAGTTTCATGTGAATCGGAGGTCCATAGTATGCCAAACATTTTTCGTAATTTGGACACCGGAGACAGAAGCTGGGCACGGCTTATGCCGCGCCGCGACACCCTTCTGTCGCGCCGCGACAATAGGCGGGTGCTGGTGCCTGGTCTGTTTCACTTGTCCAACTTGATCCAAACTTCAAATAAGCATAAAACGCAAACCACAAACACTTAGGACTCGCACCTTATATCGTTGGAAAGCTCTTTTGACATAGAATGCAACTAAACACAATTTAACAATCAAAAACCTCATTTGTAACAACCGAGTTTTCCAACCAAGTGATCATTCAATGCCCACATTAATGCTTCAAACTCACCAATGCACATTTAATGATTTGGGCATTCAATGCATACATGTGACATGCCATTTTGTAGGTAATGGAGCATACAATACAACTAACAACTTACTAACAACAATTCATGGCAATCAACGCATCAAATAATCACTTCAAGTTCTTCAAACCCTAACTCAATTCCACCAAAAATCAATAATCAAGTTCATGAAGTTTTCTAAGGCAACCTACACATCAAATTGAAGCTAGTGATGCTAGTAACACAATTAAAACATCAACTTTCAACATCTAACAACATATGATCATCCAAAATTCAAGAACAACACACCAAAATTCAAGTTCATGCTAGTTACACTAAAACAACGAGATCGAGCATATAAATCATATATTCATGTTAGACTTGAGCCATAGACACTAATTAACACTTTTATAAGTTAAAAACATCAAGAACACAAAATCTAGTGATTTTAGAAAGTTACCCAAATGAGATGAAGTTGGTACCAAAATGAAGAGGATGAAGAGAGGATCACGAATATGTAATTTATTTGGTTGCTAGCTCCCTAATCCGGATTTAGATGATGAATGAATGAGAAAGGAAATTGGGTGTGTTCTTGCTAGAGAGAAAGAGAGAGAGAGAGGGAGATGGTAATGAATGGGTGAAAGGGGTTTGACCCTTTGACCTAGTCAAGGGTTTGATCCCTTGTCAAGTTTAGTCCCTCAACTTTCGTTCGGGTGCGGGAATTACCTAAACGAGATAATTTAAAACGCGTATCAACGGGAGATGTTATAAACATATAACGGACTTTATATTAGTATAACGGAAAAATAAATGGAAAAAGGCGGGATGTTACAATACGTTGATGCGAGGGTTCCGATCCCTTCGTGGGTATGGAATTTGACCATTTGATGTACTGTGGATACGATCATACCCATCTTTTTCATAGCTACCCTCCCAAGCAGAATGTTATGTGGGGAGTTTGCTCGGACTACCACGAAATCAATGGTTTCTGTCCTTGTTAATGGTGGCTCCCCTATCGTGAAGTCGAGATCAATTTCTCCTATGGGCCAATACCTTTCCCCGGAGAATCCTACTAAGGGTACTCTTGGGGCACCTAACCGTGCTCTGATAGTGGGACTTAGCCGTTCGAAGTAGTGTTCGTACATTATGTCACAAGCACTTCCACTATCAAGGTATATCCTTCGTACCTCTCTGTTGAAAATCTTTCCATTTATGGTGACCGGTAGGTCCGAAAGACATATGGTATCAAGGGCTGGGAACGATACTTCACTCCATTCTCTGACGATACGACATCTTTCTCTTTTCTTATAAGGCTGGTGTGATTCTATTGCCAGGATTACATTTTCTGCTTCTTGCCTCGTATGCTCCATTTTCTTTTCATGTACCCTCTCTTTCTTCGGTTCTCGGATTCCCTTTATGAGATGGGACAGTTTGCCCGACTTAACAGCCTCCTCAATGACTGTTTTGAGGTTGAAGCATTCATCCGTATCGTGCCCAAAATCATTGTGGAAGTCACAAAACTTGATCATGTCTCTATTTCTCCCCCTGTTGGACATCTTTCCAGGGGCTTTGAACTTGTTGGCTGCTTTTTCTTTTCCTAGGATTTCCTTGGGGGTTTTTATTAACGCCTCTAGGATCCCAGCTTCGGTTTCTCTTCAGTAAGGGTGGAATCTCCCTTTATCCTCTTTCCTACCATGTTTATCATACCTTCTTTCTGATTTCTCCTTTCGCCTATTCATGGGAGCATCGTCTAGGACGAAGTTACGTGCTGTTTCCTTAGCATCTAACCATATATATGCCTTTTCTAATAAAGCTTCGTAAGTGCTTGGTAGGTCTCGGCTAAGGTGTTCAATGAGAGGTCTGACCCTAGATCCGTAAAGCAACCCAGATACTCTTTGGGATTCTGGTAGGTTGGGAATTTGTTGAGTTTCGTTGGTATACCTAGTGAGGAAGGCTCTAGAACCTTCGTTATCCTTCTGCTTTATCCCATGAACGGCCACATGATTCTTTTTGTGTCGCTTTTGCTGACTAAACTTAGACCTAAATTGTCGTTTTAGGTCATCGAAGCTAGCTACAGAGTCTTTTGGTAGGGAGTCAAACCATACCCTGGCATCCCCCTTTAACATCTAAGAGAATGCGTGACATGCTATGGGTATGTCCCATTTGGCCATTCGTGCTGCACCCTCGAATATACTAAGGAAATCATCCGGGTCGTCCTTTCCTTCGTAGTAAATTAGGTGTGAGGGTATTTTCATTCCGTCGGGGAATGCACAGTTCTGGATGTAGGGCACAAACGGGGTTTTTTTTGTTTATCCAGAATTTGCTATTGGCCGCGATCGGGGGTAGTATTTGATGACCTTGGGCGCAACAGATTTCCCCCTGGTTAGGAGAATATATCCAGGTGGTGGTCATTTGTTGTGGTGGATGGTTCCAATTTTGGAAGTATGCGTGGCTGGTTACTGGTGGTACCAAAGCGTTTGGTTGATTGCTCATAGGGGTTGTTTCTACACATGGTATGTTGGGGGTGACATGAGGGTTTCCTTGGGCCCATACATATTGGTTTGATTGCCCGAAGCTACCCTAGCTCGGGTGAAGAGGTGGTACATGCCTATTTGGTGCTTGGGGTGCTATGGACACAGTCGGAGCTGGCGTATTACAAGTGTAGAGGGGTGCAGTAGGTATAGTTAGGGTTACCTGAGATATGCTGGGGGTTTCCCCTGCTCGAGTCATAGTTTCTGCTGACGAGTTTGCCGGTGGATTCCTAGGCTGTGAATTTTGATTCGGAGGTTCCATTTCCATCTCCTCGTCGTAATCCTCGCTTTCGTATGTTAGCACCCTTCTACTATGTAAGATCCCCGTGTCCCTTAAACTCTTTATCACCGATCTGATGTGATCGTAATTATTCAAGACGAAGGTCTTATCTATCAACGGTGGTGGTTCTGCGGAATGCGAGCCATGGGGGTTCGTTGAGACGAATATGGCGGGAGTGGCGGGTGACCTGGTCAAGGTCCCCACAGTCAAGAACTCTAGCTGTGTTGAATATGAGGTTTGTGTGATTCTGGGTGGTGTGAAACCCGGAGGTATGTGACTGGAGTGGAGTCCGCCATGGCGTCGGTTCTTACTCAACAAAATGAATAAGATGTGAGTCCCAAGGATGGCGCCAATTGTTTGTACAATAACTGGCGATTAGTATTGATATGGGGATATGCAAGTCACAAAGATTGAGGTTGAGTGATTATGATTTTGGTTATGTTCGTTGGCGATTCCCCGAAGGTAACAAACAGAGGATTGTTTTACGCCACCGATGCAAATGATATAACATGATTGTGTTATTATGTGTGTATGTATTGAATGTGGAATGTTTCCTGCATTCTATTCTATTTATAAGTAGGATGGAGCGGCTTCCTATATCAGCTCGCTAGTTCCCAATGATTTTGGATCACTAGTTGACTTTCCCTTTTGGTAAACCTGCAGAGGAAAGTGAGCTTGTCCCTTTCCTTTGTGGCACAGGCGTGCACCGAGCTAGGAATAGTTTCGCTAGCTTGACTTTGTAATTGACCGAGATTTTATGGGCTCTAAGTTCACTACGGTTGCTTTGATTCCAGGACCTCGTTCACTGTAGCTAAAGTTTTCCTTCGTTCCATATATTGTAGCCAGATCCTCCGAGGCAAACTACGAAGTGGGTAAACGGGCCGGAGGTGGGGTACACTATCAGAAAACAAATTTTCAGTTGCTTCCGTGAACTTCAGCAACAGTGAACAATCGATATCTAGATCTAAGCAAATTCGAAACAGTCATAGGAGTTCTAAAAAACTTCGCATTCGTAACAAACTTTAAACATAGATCCAAACAAATGAAAAAACGAGTACGGCATCGAATAATCAAATTAAAAATTCACAGTTGTATAAATTTAAAGGTGTTTGTGGTGTTAAATTTTTTTGATTTGTTAATTTAAAAAGAAGGGTATAATAGTAAGAAACGTTATTAATCATATATTTATAAGTATTAATTATAATTGACTTAATACATGGGTAAATTTTAGAGATTTCATGATTAAATTGGGTATATATGATATTAGAAAGTTTAGTTGGGTAAATATGTGATTTTGATGTTTAAGGAGGGGATATTTCATTCACTTAATAATATATACTGTGTACATTTTCTAAATTTAGTACTCCTATAATACTCCATAAAGATAAAGATAATTAAATAAACAGGAAAACTAGTAAAAGTTAATACCCAAGAAACTTCTTAATTACCTTCAAACGTTAGTGTCTAAATGTAGTTGCAGAAATACAAAGTATAAGCAAGCCGAAGTCTTTGACTACTTTTTTAAACTATAGATATCAAACATTCCGCTTGGTATCACAAACACACTCGATAACAAAACAAAACAGAACAAAACATAAACATTCATCTCTTAGGCCTCTCTTTCTAATGATCTTTGTTCTTTCGTAACCAACTAGTTTCAGGTCATCAGCCTTCAAGAAACAAGGGTGCAGGTGGTCGGATGTCGGATTCATCGAATCAAGTAAACGATCTCCTAAAACGTGTTCCAACCGATCCACCATTTTCATTAAGCGATCTCAAAAAAGTAATCCCTGCTCACTGTTTCGAACGATCTGTTATTCGTTCATCTTACTACGTTGTTCATGATCTCATCATTACTTACGTCTTTTACTACCTGTGACTATCGCTCCAAATCCATATGGACGAACACGTCATTCATCGATTTCATTCCGAGGTATTTGACCTCTATATGATACGTTTTGTAAATATTTCATTCTTTTGAAAAGGCACACTATAAATGAATATTTAAATCAAAGGTTTTCGACATCTGATGATTTCTACATATAGACAATCACCGTAATATAATAGTTTACAATAGTACTTCCGTTGACAATGCAGTCAAAATAAGATACATGGTGATGATTTGGTGAATGCAACGTTTCCTTGAAAAATATGTCATGTAAGACTCCATTCACATAGCTTGTCTAACATATAAGCAAACAGCGGAAGACTTCTAGGGAACCTGAGAATAAACATGCTAACAAGTGTCAACACAAAGGTTGGTGAGTTCATAGTTCTAATATTGCGCATAATCTGTATATAAAGATGAATCACAAGTTTTCAGTTGTTTCATCCATAAAGGTTTATCAAAATATTCTACAAGATTAAGCACCCTGGTAACTAAGCTTTAACGTTATAATAAGTACCCCTGTTTTAACATACATGCAACCAACATGTACAATACACGCAAACCAACGTGTACTAACCTCAAATAGTGTAACGACCCAGATTTTCCGATCGTTTTATACTTATGAGATTAATATTTACATAAAATAAACCTTACCAACATGATAAGCAATCCAAAATGTTGAGACTTATGTTTTTGAAAAGAGTTTCACACAACGTTTGACCGTCCAATTTGACCGATGATATCACGAACTATATAACACACGATAATTATACGATTATGTATATGTACATATCTATACATATTTAACATGATTTAAGGATGGTTTAACATTTCATTGTGAACTAACAACAATGAGTTATAAGTATACTTTGAGACCACAAACTTAAGTTTTCAAAACGATAACTATATGTAACGTTCTTTGACATATATACTTACAATCTATAATGTGTTGGTGATCTATGTCACCAATATGATTTAAGTGTAATGGGATTAATTTGTAACCAAAATAATCTTGATAAATATCGAACAAGTTTGGAGAAGTGTGGAGTGCACACTTGTTTGAACTTATCTTGATTATGACGGGGGTTCGGGGGTAGCGCCCCCGATAAGTGGGGTCCAAGGGGTGGCAACCCCTGGCGGGGTCCAAGGGGCAGAGCCCCTGGCTGGGCTAACATTGCTTTATTAAAAATGTCTTAAAATTTTATTTTGGCCTGGTTTGACCCAAAAATAAAAGCCCAGTTTTGAGCCTCTTTTACAGTTATAAACCCGTCCATATTTGAATTCTCGTTCCGATTCCTCAAAATTTCTACAAGTATATCTAGGGTATATGTAACCGTATCATACCCAGCTTCTATACGTATTTACTATTGGTATATACCAACAATAAACTTCAATGATCAGCCACTAGACATGATGTTACATGTGGGAACCAGCCATTTAACCTCATGTGTGACTTTTGTGCAAGAAAACAAACTAAATCTCCTATATATCCATCCCATAATCATGCTATTTTGCACACACACACATACAATTTCATTTCCAATTTTCTTTCAAGTTAATTCACTCCCTAATCTCTCTTCATTTACCTACTCAAGAACGTATCAATATAGTCATCCGATTTCAAGGAGATTACTTCCAATCTTTCAATCCCACTCCACCACTCTTTTGATTCCAAGATTTTTCTTACCTTTTCCAGTAGCTTTGTCCAAGTAACTTGAGGTAGTAACCTTATTCATAACCTTATTCGATTCATATTTATATAGCTATCTTATTTTGTGTTATAAAATTTTAACAACAAGAACATAGTTTGAGTGATTTCAAACTTGTTCGCAAACTAAATACATCCTTCTAATTTGATTTTTAAAAACACTTCAAGACCTGTAATATATCATATTATGACAAAATTAGATTAATCATATCTTGGCTAATTAACATAATATTTAATATATATTTACTTATGATTTTATTTTATTTATTTCAGGACCACCCGTAAACAACACGAGAAGATTAATCATAAGACCTCATGATTGTACGCAACACATCATTTGACAACACGGTACTTTATGTACGCAACACGTCATTTGACAACATGGTACCATGGGTCAAGATTAATTCTGATCAACACGAATACGATGGGGTCTTTATTTATTTTATTTAAGCAACTAATTGTGGACCAATAACATCGAACTGCTAACTACGGACTAAGAAAATATTAAAAGTATTAAAAGTATATATATATATATATATATATATATATATATATATATATATATATATATATATATATATATATATATATATATATATATATATGTAACGATTACTTGAAAAGAAAATATGTTGATATATTATATATATGGTTAGGTTCGTGATATCTATCGGAGACCAAGTCGAGTTAAATACCTTCAAGACAAAAGTGAGTATATAGTCCCACTTTTAAACTCTAAATATTTCGGGATGAGAATACATGCATTTTATGATTTACGTTATGGACACAAGTGATTAAAAATATATATTCTACGTTGAGTTGTACCACTGGCATACTTCCCTGTAACTTGGTAACTACTATTTACATGAGGTATTGTAAACGCGAATCCTGTTGATAGATCTATCGGGCCTGACAACCCCAACCGGACTGGACGACCAGTATTCAACGGTTGCACAGTACTTCGTTTCGGTGACTACACTTGGTACGGTGTATTAAGATTTCATAATAAAGGGAATATGCGACGTTGATTAAATGTTAAGTATGGTTATCAAGTGCTCAACAACTTAGAATATTTTTATTAAAACGTTTATATATGAAATCTTGTGGTCTATATTCATAACGCTGCCGGCTTTAAACCTATATCTCACCAACTTTATGTTGACGTTTTAAGCATGTTTATTCTCAGGTGATAACTAAAAGCTTCCGCTGCAACATGTTGAATTTAAGCAAGATCTTGAGTATGCATATTTGTGTCAAAAATAAAACTGCATATCGGAGGATTTGTAATGTAAAATATGTTGGAGGTCGTATTGTTATTATCACATGTAAAGTTTGTAAGTCTAAGATTATCGCTAAACGATAATCATTATTAAGTTGTTTAAACCTTGTATTTGTAATAAAAGCTATGGTTTGTATTGTAAAAACGAATGCAGTTTTTGAAAAATGTCGCATATAGAGGTCAATACCTCGCGATGAAATCATATGTTATTGTATTCGTCCTTATGGTTAAGGTCGGGTTATGACAAATAGCATACGTCTGTTTTATAGTTCAGGCTAGGGTTTCTATACCTGGAATAGACGGGGATGTCAAGCTCTATGGATCTATATATAACTACTCGCGCCCACCAGTTCTTATAACCGGCAGTTACTAGTTACCAAAGCTAAGGGATTTTCGGTTCAAACTCGGTGTAGAATTTAGTATGTACTTGTATCCATTACGTTTAAAATAAAGTGCATGTATTCTCAGTCCAAAATATAGATTGCAAAAGCAATTAAAAAGGGAGCAAATGAAACTCACCTTAGCAGCATATAAAGTCATTCATCGAAATGTGACCGAAACTCGGAATGCAAAATAACCGTAGATCTCAACCTAGAGAACATATGTTGGTCAATACATGTCTAACAAGCTAGGTCTGGTCATAGTGCATCACAATCCTAATGCTCGATATCGACATACAAAAGTTATCAAAAGTCATTTCAAAAAATCAATTTTAACAATTGTTCAACAAAACGAGACGTGCCTTATATAAGGATTCATTTACTCGGCTAGTAGTATTCAAAATCCAATTTATCAATTTCATAAACAGGTTGTTTAAATCATAATTGCAGATTCAAAAGCAATTTCAATTAACGTCAATCATAATTCAGTTGATCATATCTTTTAATTCGTTCATCGAAATCATACGATATCTAAATGAATAGTTATTGATTTTTTGCCAGCTTTCCAAAAATATGCATATCATATACCTTTTATTAGTAATATATGTATTTAATTCGTGATTCATCATAAACTGTTTAACGACGAAATTTAGCATACTAGCATGCATAAACATATATACTCGAGCACTAGACATGTATACACTATTAATATATAAAAGATAAGATATGAATGCTCATGTATGAATATTGTGATTCAATATTGCAGAAAAGTACGTAGACGCAACGGAGATGATAAACACTAGGTTAGACTTGCGAATAATACCCATGAACATTACCCATAATCTCCATAGCTATAACCCATAGTTTCCTTAGCTTAAACCCGTTTGAAAACTTGTTTTGAAAGTGACATGCTCATAACTTCGTCGTAGTATTTTATGTATAATACTAATTAATAATACTCCGGACAATAAGATTAATAATAATATTAATCTTAATAATAATAATAATAATAATAATAATAATAATAATAATAATAATTAAAATATATATATATATATATATATATATATATATATATATATATATATATATATATATATATATATATATATATATATATATAAGAGAGCAGAGAAGATAGGATGATATGTGTGTACACCAAAACTGAATTCGACTGAATTTATAGATCCTCTCCTGAAAAAGCACCCCATGCGATCGCATGGGGTTTGTACTGGTTTGCCATACGATCGCATGGCTGTAAAATCCAGCTCACAATGTTTTTGTCTCGTTGTTTGTCGACATATTATAATATAATATATTTAATTTATATAATTATATATATATATTATATTATATTTACGTGCATAGATAACTTGTAATCTTGGTTCCGATGTCTTGTACGTTTACGTTCGACTTATGTCCCGCTTCCGGTTTCTCGAATGCATTTTTGTACGCTTAGAAAACTAGTACTTTTCGTTACGCGACGTGTACCTTTATCAAAAATTAAACTTAATCATTGATAAACTATGTCACTCAAAGTGTAGCTTTAATCAATTAAGTGTTTTGGTTATTTGCTTCTATAAATCATCGTCTCGTAGTATATACATATACATATATACATTTTCATTTTGAAATAGTGTTTTACTGTAGCAAAGTTACTGTAGCAAATTTTTTTACTGTAGCAAATAGTGATTTTCGAAAACACTGTAGCTTTTCGGGTACTGTAGCAATTCGAAAATACTGTAGCAAATTAGTGTTTTACTGGTTTATCTTAAACGTTTTAGTTAACTTATCTAAATATCAATCGAATCAATAATCGAATGTTACTATCGTTTACTAAATAACTTGAAATCATATATATATATATATATATATATATATATATATATATATATATATATATATATATATATATATATATATATATATATATATATATATATATATATATATATATATATATATGCACATTAAGTTATATATATATTGTTCGTGAATCTTCAAGAACAGTCAAAGAATAATTGATTACATGAATATAGTTCCAAAACTTGAGACTCAATATTACAGACTTTGCTTATCGTGTCGAAAACATTAAATCATTTAAAGATAAAGTTTAAATTTGGTCAAAAATTTCCGGGTCGTCACACTACCTCGCAAACACATACATCCCTATTCTCCCCGCTCCTTTTGCTTACTTAGCGTGGCCGGTTTATTGGTTTTGTCAAGCAAGTATTCTCACCGGTTTATGGGTGATCGGTCACGAATGTGGTCATCATGCCTTTAGTGACTATCAGTTGATTGATGACGTCGTTGGATTCGTTCTTCATTCTGCTCTCTTTACGCCGTATTTCTCATGGAAATATAGCCATCGTAGTCATCACGCCAACACAAACTCACTCGATAACGATGAAGTTTACATTCCTAAACGTAAATCCAAAGTCTTGATTTATTCTAAAATCCTCAACAATCCACCCGGTCGAGTTTTCACTTTGATTTTCAGGTTAACTCTAGGGTTCCCTTTATACCTTTTAACCAATATTTCCGGGAAGAAATACGAAAGGTTTACTAACCATTTTGATCCGTTGAGTCCAATTTTCACCGAGCGCGAAAGGATTCAAGTTGTCCTGTCGGATCTTGGTATCATTGCAGTATTTTATGCATTTAGACTACTTGTAGCAGCAAAAGGGTTGAGGATCTTGGTGTCCATGTATGTGATTCCTGTAATCGGTGTGCATGCTTTCTTCGTTTTGATCACTTATTTGCATCACACTCATCTTTCGTTGCCTCATTATGATTCGACCGAATGGAAATGGATCAAAGGAGCATTATCCACGATCGATAGAGATTTCAGTTTCTTGAATAGAGTCTTCCATGACGTAACACACACTCACATCTTGCATCACTTGATCTCGTACATTCCGCATTATCATGCGAAGGAAGCGAGGGATGCGATCAACCCGATTTTGGGTGAATATTATAAGATTGATAGGACTCCAATTTTTAAAGCAATGTGGAGAGAGGCCAAGGAACCAGATCAAGATAGCAAGCATCAAGGTGTATATTGGTGCCATAAATTGTGAGAAATATATGGCAGATCGTATTTTAAAGCTGCTCTGCTTTTGTTTTTCTTGATTCTTGATCAACGAGTAGACGAGTAGTGTACTACTTAACTGAACTCTGTTATGCCAATTAATTGTAAAAAAAAAAGGATATATTATTAATAAAAAATAAAAAATATCGTTTGTTCTAATATTCTTCTAGGTGTGTAACTATATGATTACGGCAATCATATTACCAATTCTGTATAAATGAAGTATTAAAATCGGCAAGTATAAAACGGCAAGTTTTATAAACAGGCAGGTCATCAATTAAACAGTCAATAATTAGTTAGTACTTTCGCTCAAAATTTTATCAACAGAGCTATGAGTGTTCATCGGTTCGGTTTTTTCTGTTTCGAAACTTATAAAATCAAAACCAAAAACTAAACCGAAACCAAATTTAAATATCAAAACCATAACCAAAACCGAAAACCGAATTTAATTTCGGTTTGGTTTTGGTTAAAACCGAAAATCACTGTAAATAAAAATCCTAACTAGCATAAACTTATATATAAATAAGGAATAACGGATGTGGAATTATTAGATTTCTTAATTTAATTTAATATACAAATTTTATTACTTAAAATATTATATAATATTATTACCTATATAATATAATATTATATTATAAAATAAATATTTTCTTTATCAACATATTAATATTATTTATGAATGAATATTTTATATAATATAAAATTAATTTACGCTCATAAATCTAAAAAACTATGTTAATATAATATATGTAGAATATTAATAAATGTGCGGGCTCATGTTTGTCGGTTGAAATTAAAATGATTATTTGATAATTGTTATAGATATTTAGATGTATGATTGATGTGGTTCGTTTGAGATTTGGACATAATGGATATTAGTTTGTACTAAAAACATATACAATTAGATATGTAGATAAAATATCATTCTTAGCGATCGGTTTTAAAACAACTTTTTAGAGGCTTACGCACGGGCTCATAATCTATACGTTAGTATTCAATACTAATATTTTTGACACAAATGTTATCAGTAACAAAGAAATTTTTTGATTGTAATTGTATTATACATTTGATAACTATCAATATTAATGCTATTGACTATTAATTTATACAAATGCCGTGCACCGCACGAGCTCAAAAAACTAGTATAGGGTGTATAACATGTTTATTGTTTAATAAAAATGTAATTATACGTCAAATATAATATAAATATATATAAATATTATAATTATAAATATGTTTTAAAATTTTATTAATTTGAATTCAGTTTTTAATTCGGTTTTCGGTTAACCAACTTTAAAATTTTTCAAACCAAAAACCAAACCAAAAATCGAATTACGAATTTGGTTTCGGTTTCGATCGTTCCTAAAATCGTTTAAAAAATTCAGTTTGTTTTTTTTTTGTTTAGATTCGATTCGATATTCGGTTTATTCGGTTTGAAACTAAATGGTGCACACCTCTAAACAGAGCTTCTAAAACAAGTGCATACAGATTAAATATTTTGATTGCACATATATTTACGTTGAAAAACAGTACCAGTCATAGTATTTAGGTTGAAAAAGGTATCAATAACGCTTTGCTAATGTATGCTCCGCTAAGACCACAACTAACGGGGCATCACCCCACAAAACTAACGCCCCTAATATCTATGTGGCATCTCACTTGGCACCTCTCTGACGCCCCTGACCCTTGTAATGGGGCGTCGCCCGTGACGCTTTCATAGCGTCAGTCACCAATCCGACGGAAAATAAGGTAGGCGTCTGAATTTTTTGGACCAAGCATATTTCACCATTAATTTTTATGTAATATTAATTTTATATTTATACCTAACTAACAATAATATTTTACCACATCACCCGTCACAAATTCAAATTTAACACTCTCTATTAAAAAAACTTCATTTCTTGACATTGACACGTCATTAAAAGTACATCACCCGCATGTGACGTCACAGCCAAGGTGAAAATGGTCTAGGATGCGTTAACGAACATTTAATAAACACGTAGTATTTTCTTATATATTTATAATTTGCATTTAATACTCATTTATTCAATGTAATACGGAGTAGTATTTACAATTTTTATGCATTCATTAATTACAAATTCTATTTAAAAAAAAAAATTAGGATTTCATTAAATGCAAGTTAACATATGGGACATAGATTAACAAAACTCATATAACAAATATACGCATAACACTAGGACGAAAATGGATGATACTCTTTTTATTACCTAACCACCCAAACCTCCTTAAAAACTCCAAGTTAGAAGTAAAATTTACTGTATTTATTATTTTAAATATGCTTACAACATGTTGACTTGATTATGTTACTTGAATTTCTTTGCCATTTGATGGTGTACTCAAGCATCCGAGTACTCTAGTATCATCGGGTATTTAAGCACTGATTCTATAAAAATTATAGATTCGGGTCAAACAACCGTCTCAATAATTCTCACTGGCCGTCAAAACTCAAAGTCTCAAACTAGCACAATACTATCACAGTGCGGATCTAAAAATGGTAGTCATTAGAGTTACTTGTTAAAAATCCTAATTCTTCCACTAGATAAATTATTTTAACAGTGTCACTAAAAAAATTAAACTATCAATTGTTATCACTAGTTAAAAACACCAAAAGTTTCCATTATATGGCTTATTTCACCCGTAGCATATGCTACCGGTGCTAACCAAGTGTGTCCGCCCATGTATTTCCATCGGTTACCAAACTGCCACTGAGTTCCCAACACCCTTACAAGTATCTAGAAATCTCAAGTTCTGTGACTTACAGGTTGTCCACTTCTACCCAGTGACGGATCTAGAACTCTTTTTCGACGGAGGCGAAAAATTACTAAAAAGTTTATATTAAAGAAATGGCATAAAACATCGTAAATTTTTGTAAAATTGTCAATATACATCGATAAATAACATTTAAAAATTATTAACTTTAACTATTCTCTCCAGTAATTTATTTACAACCCTAAGTTTATAAACATCAAATGACATTTTATTTTTGTAAATACGACATTTAAAATAAATTAAAAAGTATTTTATTCTAGTTCTCCCTCCATTAAATTATGTCAAAGCATCCTTATTCAAAATATGTACTCCGTATTATTATTATTATTATTATTATTATTATTATTATTATTATTATTATTATTATTATTATTATTATTATTATTATTATTATTATTATTATTATTATTATTATTATTATTATTATTATTAAATACATCAAATAAATTAAAATAAATTATTATTTATTTTTGTAAATACGACATTTAAAATAAATTAAAAAGTATTTTATTCTAGTTCTCCCTCCATTAAATTAAGTCAAAGCATCCTTATTCAAAATATGTACTCCGTATTATTATTATTATTATTATTATTATTATTATTATTATTATTATTATTATTATTATTATTATTATTATTATTGTTGTTGTTGTTGTTGTTGTTGTTGTTGTTGTTGTTGTTGTTGTTGTTGTTGTTGTTGTTGTATATTGTATATTGTACTCGTATATCATATATGAATACAGGTTAAAATATCAAGTTGTTCAATTTTGAGGGCTAGTTTAGTTATTTTAGTTATAAAGTGAGGGTCTCAAAGTAAAAAAACAATGAAAGAGTACGGTGGTCACAACCCAACAAATCATCTTCCTCATTTCCTTCAACAAACATCTCACCAAAAGCATCATAGCAAAAATGGCGATCTCCATGGAAAAATTGAATTGAATTTATTTTTCTCACACATAAATATATGGTAAACATTTTAAGTCGTCGGGGGCATCTAACCCCGCTTGCCTCAACATAGATCCGCCCCTGCTTATACCATCATCTAAAGATTCCTAATTAGTTGTCCTCGAAAATCCCGCCTAATCTGTTGAACCAACCATCAATCAAACCCGAGCCCTATTCGAATACGTTCAATCCGACTCTTTCTACAAACTAGTTTCCTGAAGTGAGAATAACTAAAATCTAACCTCATATTACAAAGTCCCTGGAATATCAGATCAAACACTTTGATCGTACTTTTCAAAACGCGCAAGTGCTCTCCATTGTCAACTTCTAAATTGATGATACTCTTTTTGTTACCTAACCACCTAAACCTGAGAGAAAACCACCCTCCCATAACAAACCTACAACTATGAAAATACAATCCGTATCGCCCGAAGTTTCTCGAGACAAGTTCGTCTCCGCACTCGCAACATTAAACTCGAAAGTTCTTCCAGAAACTATAGGAAAATATAAAATACATAATTGAAAATCCAATGGTCCGATCATCGAAACCACTCTAATTTTAATTGTGTGTCGATAAACCATCATCTAAAATCAAGGTGATTCAATGGTTAAAAAATTGACTATGATTTTTTCCCACGGTTGCGCCGGAACTCACGAGTTTGATAGTTCAAGCATTCTTTTGCATGTGATCGCAAAAAATGGGAACTCAAGTCCAAAACCCAGATACCCTAAAAATCTTTTCTAACGTCAAAACTTATTGATCCGACTACTGGCACCATTATAGTCAGAACCATCACATTCATAATTTAAATGATCGTGTTACTGTAACATCCCGCCTTTTTTCGTTTACTTTCCGTCTATTTATTTTAAAATCCGTTATATAGTTATAACATCTTCCGTTAATACGCGTTTTAAAATATTTCGTTTAGGTAATTCGCGCACCCGCTTTTAAACTTGAGGGACTAAACTTGCCAAGAGACCAAAGATTTGACTAGGTCAACTAGTCAAACCTTTCTCCTCCACTCACTCATTCACCTCCCTTTTTCATCTTTGATACTTCCATTTTCTCTCAACTCACTCAATAGAAATTCATCATCTAAATCCGATATAGCAAGCGTTCTTCAAAACAAATTACATATTTGGAATCCTTGCAACTTCTTCTTCGATTCCATACCAACTTCATCTCATTTGGGTAACTTTCTAAAAATATTAGATTCTTTGTTCTTGATGTTTTTAACTTATAAAAGTGTTAATTAGTGTATATGGTTCAAGTCTAACATGAATATGTGATTTATATGCTCGACCTTGTTATTTTAAGTAACTAGCATGAACTTGAAATTTGGTGTGTTTGATCTTGTGATTTGGTTGCTTAAATATTATTAGATGTTAAAAGTGCATGTATTAAATGTGTTACTAGCATCACTAGCTTCAATTTGGTGTGTAGGTTGACATGGAAAAGCTTCATAAACATAATTGTTAAGTTTATGATTTTGAGTTAGGGTTTGATAGAAGTAAAATAAACTTTTGATGCATTGAATGCTTTGCAATGTTATTTGTAAGTGTCTAGTTGTATTGTATGCGTAATTACCTACGAAACGGCGTATCATATGTGTGCATTTAATTCCCGAATCATCAATATGCATTTATGAACTTGAAGCATTTATGATAAACATTAATTGATCATTCAATTTGGAAATTTGATTATTGCAAATGATGAATTTGATTGATGAAACATGTTTAGTTATATTCCTCGTCAAATTACCTTTCCAACGATATAAGATACGTGTTTTGAATGTTTACGGTTCGTAATTTGTGTTTGAATGAAATTTGATTTTGAGACTTAGACATTTGAAACAGCCCAGGCACCAGCTCATGCTTAATGTCGCG
Source organism: Rutidosis leptorrhynchoides (assembly GCF_046630445.1). NCBI lineage: Eukaryota > Viridiplantae > Streptophyta > Magnoliopsida > Asterales > Asteraceae > Rutidosis > Rutidosis leptorrhynchoides. The sequence goes on along the minus strand of NC_092338.1, from coordinate 75,317,066 downwards.
GCGCGGCCCTCATTTGTCGCGGCGCGGCAATGGCCGTGCTCAGGGACTGATCAACTTTACAATTTTTCGTTTAATTCCAACTATGCTACGCACCTTCGATTAACATGTAACTTGTTCTAACATGCTCATATATGATTATAAAACTCAGAAAAATTTCTCGAGACCCGACCCGAATGTGTTGACTTTTTCGTTGACTTTGACTTGACCAAAGTTGACTTTTGTTCAAACTTAACCAAATACTTATGCAATCATTCTAACATGCTTTTATATTTGTATCATGCATGAAACTTGGCAACGTGATTCACATGCTGTATATAATCGAGTCGTAACGAGCCATAGGACTAATTGAACAACTTTGACCAATCATGTTTACCGTTATTGATACGAATTACTTGTTTAGGTCAAGACTAGCATCCGTTCTTGCACACGTTTACTTGTGAAGTACTTTTACCTTTGTGCACTCAAGGTGAGATCATAGTCCCACTTTTACTCTTTTAAACTTACATTTGGGATGAGAAAACATAAACGTTTCATTTTACAAAGTAAACACAAGTACAGAAACAAACATTCTACGTACGAGTTAGAACAAAAATCTTCAATTCGATTATCATTAGTTACATTTGCCGAGTGTAAGCGAGAACTTATGTTGTATGGCCATATGGGTTTGACAAACCCTCATTCAGACGGTTCGCTACCGTTATTCGGATGAAATATATTTTTGAGAAACAGTGTAGGTTCTAACACTATGTGTATGGGGTTCGTGGAAAGTTAAGCCTTGATAATTGGGTGCTCGTGATAACAATTTTTAGAATGGTTTACTATTATTTCAACGTTATAAATCTTGTGGTTCATTTGTATTTACTCACTTACTTACTTAAACCTATGATTTTACCAACGTTTTCGTTGACAGATTTCTATGTTTTTCTCAGGTCCTTGAACAATAGGTGTTTCATGCTTCCGCTCACTATTTTTTATACTTGCTTGGATGTCGAGTATACATGCATACATGGAGCATCTTTTGACTTACTTTTAAATCATGTCGCATATGTTTCATTTGTACGTTAAACATTGTAATGTAACTAGTCGTTGAACTACTTATGTAAACTTGAAACATCTTTACATTTGAAATGAATGCGACATATTTTGGTCAAACGTCATTTTAAAGACTTATGACCACATAACGGGACCTAAGTAGACGGCGCCGTCAATGACGATTTTGTCGGGTCGCTACAGTTACACCGTAACTTACCAGAATCATTGATAATCCTTGACAGATATAATCCCTGAATATTATTGACTCTTCCCTATCTCAATAACAATTGGGATTAGATCTTTGGTATTTGGTTGTGGAATCGGTCATGAATGGTTGATAGTGAACAAGAAGAAGAAAAAGAAGACTAAGATTTATGGCCAAGTACCATATGAGAAAGTAATCTCTGATGATTTCCATTGATTAATACAAAGAACATGTACACCTTTGAGTCTATTGCCAGGCTTGGTAAACATCTAACTCATATATATATATATATATATATATATATATATATATATATATATATATATATATATATATATATATATATATATATATATATATATATATATATCTATGTGTGTGTGTGTGTGATGTGTGCAGAGGTGTATACGAAATAGTTATATTTTTATTGCGAAATACTATTAAATACGATACAATTTTACACAAGTTATTTATTTATTTATAGAGTGGATATACCTAAACCTTGCTACAACACTTATAGGCAGTGTACCTAATCGTACAGTAGTGTAGTTTTTAGTAAGTCCGGTTCGTTCCACAGGGAGCTAGCCAAGTTTAACGCTATATTTTTAAAACTATATTTGTATATATATAAATATATATATATATATATATATATATATATATATATATATATATGTATGTATATATATATAAGTAGTATTATTATTATAAAAGAGGATTTTTACCGTTTAATGACCGGTTTGTCGATTTTAAAACTTTAGTCGCAGTTAAAACCTAATGTAAAATATTTAAAATAAATATAACTTAATTTAAAGCGTAAAGTAAATGACAATAATTAAAGTGTGATAAATAAAATTACGATAATTAAAAAGTACGATAATTAAAAGTGCAATAAATAAAATGACAGTAAATAAAAGTGCGATAAAATATGAAATAAAAGAATTATGCTTATTTAAACTTCCATAATCATGATGTTTGACGTGTTGATTTTAGTTTATCACCATGGGTTAATTGTCCTTTGTCCTGGATTATTCGATATATCCATGCGGTTTTGTCCATAATAGTCCATCAGTCATAAATATAAAGTGCGAGTGTCCTCGTCAAATTATCCTTATATCAGAAGTCAAATATTCCAACTAATTGGGGACTTAAACTGTAACAAGGTCTTAATACTTTGTTTTTTATTAATTACACCAGGATATAACTGCGTGTAATCCAAGGTTTTAATACTGTGTTAACAATTACGCCAAGTGTCCTTGTACATAATTCACCCCTGTTTTAATGAGTCCATTGACTATTAATCCATTCCCGTGTCCGGTTAAATGAACGATTATTAGTACTTATAAATATCCCACCCATCGTGTCCGATCGAGTGTATATGGTTATTTATAATTACGTCCAATTGTAAATCTTTATATTAAATTAACGAACTATCATTCAATTAAACAAATATAAAGTCCATTAATAGCCCATAGTCTAATTACCACAAGTGTCGGTCTTTTGTCCAAACCCCAATTATGGTACAAAGCCCAATTACCCCGTCTTTAATATTTTAGCCCAACATCACGATTACTTCAATTTAAATAAGCATAATAATAACTTAGCTACGAGACATTAATTTAAAAAGGTTGAACATAACTTACAATGATTAATAATAGCGTAGCGTTACACGGACAGAATTTCGACTTACACACTTACAACATTCGCTAACATAACCTTATTATTATTAATCTTAAATTAAAATTAAAATTATAAATTATATATATATATATATCGTGAGAGAGAGTGGATAGAAAAAGGTGTGTTATATTCGGCCGAAAACTGCGAAATTTATAGATGTGGCCAGAATTTTGGGGCCATGCGATCGCATGGGTTTTGTTCTTCTAGGCCATGCGATCACATGGCCAGCTGGATCCAGCCCAAATGCTTTTGTTTTCTTGTTTGCCGACGGTTTTAATATATATATATATATATATATATATATATATATATATATATATATATATATATATATATATATATATATATATATATATATATAATTTTAAGAATTAATTATATATTATATTATATTCATGTGCATAGTTGACTTGTAATTTTTAGTCCGTTGCGTCGCGCGTTGAGAGTTGACTCTGGTCCCGGTTCGGGATTTTCGAACGTCCTTGCGTACTATTTAATATCTTGTACTTTGCGTTTTGCGGCTTGTACTCTTGTAATTTTAAGACGTTTCTGATCAATAAATTGAACCACTTGGATTGTACTTTGTACTTTTTAGCTTTTTGGTCGTTTGCGTCTTCAAATCGTCGAATCTGTCTTTTGTCTTCACCTTTTATTATTTAAACGAATATCACTTGTAAATAGAACAATTGCAACTAAAAGCTTGTCTTTCTTGAGGGATAATGCTATGAAATATATGTTCGTTTTTAGCATTATCAAATATTCCCAAACTTGAGCGTTGCTTGTCCTCAAGCAATATAGAACTTGAATATAACTTTACTAGAATCACTTCTTTATTCTTCACACTTTGTACATCAGTGATTTTAATACAGCAGTATGAACAATGATAGTAACATTGTGGTTTACAGTCCCACATGACTATGAAAATTTAGATCCTTTAGGAAATTGGATCTTTATGAAAACATTTGATCTTTTGAAAATTCATTCTAGCTTTTACCCTAGATAAGTTTTCCGGAATAACCCTTCACCGGTGTTTGCAAACTATTTTTGTGGGTTTTGTGGGTTTCAGATTTGAAAATTTTAACTCAAAACTTATGGTTTTGTGTCACCCACTTGCTAACCTTGTATTAGGAAAGCAACACGTCCAATATACTTGCTCTGTATATTACCTTTCGGTAAACTACCGTCCGGTTGTAAAGGAAAGCGTTGAACAAGCAACTGTTAAGGCAATGTCCCGTGACATGCTTTTGATTATGGTCTATAACGTGTCGGATGCAATTACTATCCTTTGTAGGAGCTATAGTTTTTCGGTCTGGCACAAGGTCCTGTCTTCGACCATGCTATGCAACCACCGTTCTTACGGTTGACACCCGATTTGGTTCAGGTGACCTAATAAATTCCAGGTGAATTCTTAGGATTTTACGTTCAATGGTAATGAACGCATTCAAAATAGGTTTTCAGAAAACAAATCGGTTTTAATTTTGATCAAAATATTTTCTCGTTCAAGCTCGAGTTTAGATATCATCGAATTCCATGAGTTTGTAATTCTCAATCTTTAAGGTCAATCTCAAGGATTGAGTAATATCAGACTTAAATGCTAATTTTTGATCTTTTAAGGAGATTATCCTTTCTGGGGATCTGATTCATTAGTCTTATAAGCTAATTTGCACGGTGTCTCCCATTGTACGAGATAGATCCTCTCATGGTTAGGATAAGTCTGACCACTTGGAGACCCTGTTTGATGCTGAAGTCCGTGGATTTCCAGCTGATTTTTGAGAAAACTTTTCAAGGTTTTTCGTAGACTCTACAACTGGTCTGGACGACAACTTCCTGACCTAAATCAAGAAGCACGTGTCTTTTTTGGAAGACTTTACTTCCTTTTAATGATGGAATTGATTCATCGTGTAGATCCATCTTTCTTTCAAATATATTACAATTTACAGGGTAAAACAGTTAATTTTGTCCAAACCAAAAGTATCTTCAATTATTTGTACAAAAATATGTGACATATGTTCTAAATAACTTGGTAAATTTTTCTCACACTTGGCTTTTATTTTTCTTTATTTGCCTTTTTATTTTCCTCTATTCCATTTAAAATGAATTCTAACATTTTAAGTTGTTTCTCAATTTATGTCCTTTACGAGGTAACAATAATTTCGGTGTTAACACCTAGTTTTATCGTTCATAAATATGTATAAACATGATTTTGAATTCATTTATTTGAAAATTTTGAAAAATTTTACTAGAATTGGGTAGTCAGTATATAAGACTAGGGTTGTTCTTTATTATCAGAGAGCACTAGATTCTAATACAACTATTGCGTTACTAGTATTTTTAATGGTAACCAAGTGTATAAGTCAAAAATATTAAAAATTCGAAAGAATTTAACCCCTTCCCTCACTTAAGATCTTGCAATGCCCTCATTTGCAAGAAATCAATACAATTTAAATTATTGAGGGTACTTCGCGTAGAAAAATGATTAAATTTTACCAAAGTTTCCAAACATATTGGCGTTTGTTTGTTGAATGATAAATGGTGCACATCATTTGTTCATTCCGTCTTATTGTTACATCACATTTTTTTTTAGTTTTGTCGTCAAAATTAGTAGCTTTTGCTGAACTTAATGTCAGTCTTTGAAAGTGCGCTGTTTTACCTTGTTTTGTACATAAGATAAACTACAAACATACATAATATTATTTTTTGTTATATAAAATCTTTATTTATTAAAACAATTTAAATGAATAATTTTTAAAATTTTTTTTTCCTTTTACTTTAGGTAGTTTCGGTATGTTTACCTAGTCCGTCCCTCGACAAAATTTAAAATTTGTCGTTAAAGCGATTGTTTTAAAAGCAAAGATTTTTGGGTTTTTTAATGTTTTTGGCATACTTTAATTCAATGAGATTAAAAATAATGATAACAAAATTTCTCGTCCCTCCCTTGGGTAAAGCAATTTCGGTTCAACGACCTAGTCTTCAACTCACGACGAATTTTAAATATCAAATTTTTAACTTAATGAAATAAAGTAAATTTTTGTTTTTAAATTCACACCAAACTTAAATTTAAAATGCATAAAATTAAAAATTCAAATTAATATTATTAATATTTTTATACATTAATTTTACAAACTTATATTGAAAATATTAATTTTTAAAATATTTAAAAAAAACTTAAATATATTGATTTAAAAAGATTTACAATATTAATTTAATATTTATATATTAATTTTAAAAACAAGGTAAAAAATTAAAATGAAAAATCTTTTTGGTCTTTTATCCCACTTTAATCAATCAAATATTATCAAAAATATACGCCCCTCTTTTCGGTAAAGTAATTTCGGTTCCATAACCTAGTTTTACTCCTGACGAATTTCTGAAATATTTTGGATTGATTGATTAAAGATATTTATACCTTAAGAATAAACGATAAATTTCGCAGTGATGTAATAAATTTTTGTATGTTATCAATAATTTCGGTTACGCATACCTAATTTTATTGAATACCAATTTAATACTTTATAGCGAACGATTCAGCGTTTATTATCAAAAGGTTAAAAGCAATAAAAATAAAAATAAAAACTGTACATACTTACCTGTGAGATAGAATTCTCAGAGACCTGCTTTAGCCGACTCATAGGAGAGTCGTGTGATTTGGTTTTCCATAGCTACATAAGCGTAACCTCGATTCTTTAATATCTTTTCTTCTAAACATATGAACGGTCCTTCTCTGCATAGAGTAACAAATTCGGTATTTGAATATGTTTGATTGTTTGAACATTTACCTTCGTGTGACCATTTTCCGCATTTATAACATCTTTCAAGGTGTCGTGCTCTTCTTTTTATTGTGGATTTTGATTTTCCTTTACCAAAATGTATCTTATGATGATCTTTCCTGAGTTCTTTCCTTACTTCATCCATTTTTCCTCTTACGTATGATACCAGTTCACTAGGGAAAATGTTATTATTACGTTTAGTAATCATAGCGTGTAGTAGTAGACCATGGTTCAGATCAAAGGAATTCTTCATCTCGTAAAACCTAAAAAAAAATAAAAATTCAGAATAGAGGGAGAAGACTAGTTCTTTAGGGTCTGCTAGGGAAAGACCATTCGGATTCCATTCTCGAAAACTACACGAAAACAGAATATCTAACTCTAATAGAAATACATATTACCCTAAAAAGATTCAAATTTTTCCACACTTAGTTAGCTGTGGTGTCGAAATTGTGATTAACTTCATCTTCAACTTCCATTGGATTATCTATGTAATGTTTAACTCTGTGACCATTAACCTTAAATTCAATTCCATTTGAATTTTTTAATTCTACTGTTCCGTACGGAAAAACTCTTTTGACTATGAATGGTCCAGACCATCTTGATTTCAATTTTCCAGGAAATAGCTTAAATCGTGAATTGAAAAGAAGAACTCTGTCTCCTTCTTTAAATTCTTTTGAACTTCTGATTCTTTTATCATGCCATTTCTTCGTTCTTTCTTTATAGATTAACGAATTTTCATATGCTTCATGTCTTAATTCTTCTAATTCGTTTAATTGACTTAACCGTAGACGTCCGGCTTCATGTAAATCAAGATTACATGTCTTCAAAGCCCAAAATGCTTTGTGTTCAATTTCTACTGGAAGATGACATGTTTTTCCATAAACGAGTCTAAAAGGTGTGGTTCCAATTGGAATTTTGTAGGCTGTTCTAAAAGCCCAGAGTGCATCCTCCAATTTCATGGACCATTCCTTCGGATTTGATCATACGGTTTTCTCTAGAATACGTTTTAATGCTCGGTTGGTATTTTCAACTTGTCCACTTATCTGTGGATGATACGCGGTTGAGATTTTATGAATTACTCCATATCTTTTGAGAACTTTCTCAAGTTGATTATTACAAAAATGAGTACCCCGATCACTTATTAAAGCTTTCGGTGTTCCGAACCTTGCAAAAAGACATTTTAAGTAGTTGACTACAACTCGTGCATCATTAGTTGGGAGAGCTTGTGCTTCCGCCCATTTAGATACATAATCAATGGTAACGAGAATGTATAGATTATTATGAGATTTTGGAAATGGACCCATAAAGTCAATACCTCAAACGTCAAATACTTCACATACTTGAATGACATTTTGTGGCATTTCATCACGTTGACTTATTTTTCTGGCCCTTTGACATGCATCACAGGATTTACAAAGAAGGTGTGCGTCTTTAAAAATTGTAGGCCAATAGAACCCAGCATCGTAAACTTTTCTTGCGATAAGTTAAGGCCCATAATGCCCTCCTGTTGGTCCTTTGTGACAATGGTTTAAGATTTGACTAGCTTCATCCTCGAATACACATCGGCATATTACTCCATCGGAACAACTTTTAAACAAATGTGGATCTTCCCAGAAATAGTGTTTTATATCACTAAAGAATTTCTTTCATTTTTGGTACGACAACCCTTTTTCAAGGAATCCACATACTAAGTAATTTGCATAGTCTGCAAACCATGGAATTTCATTATAATCGATCTTCAAAAGATATTCATCAGGAAAGTTATCTTGTATGGCCGATTCATTTAGAACTTCTAATTCGGGATTTTCAAGACGAGAAAGATGATCAGCGGCGAGATTTTCTGCACCCTTTTTGTCTCGGATTTCAATATCGAACTCTTGTAAGAGTAAAATCCAACGGATTAATCTTGGTTTAGCATCTTGTTTTAAAAATAGATATCTAAGAGCAGAATGGTCAGTATAGACCACCGTTTTAGCTAGAACGAGATATGAACGAAATTTGTCAAAAGCAAAGACAATAGCAAGGAGTTCTTTTTTAGTAGTTGTGTAATTCGTTTGTGCTCCTTGTAACGTCTTACTAGCGTAATAAATAGGTTGAAATCGTTTTTCCATCCTTTGTCCTAAAACGGCTCCCATTGCAAAATCACTTGCATCGCACATGAGTTCAAATGGTAAATTCCGATTTGGAGTTATCATGATCGGCGCATTAGTGAGTTTTTTTTAAGAATATTAAAAGATTTGATGCATTCATCTAAAAAGATGAATGGAGCATCCTTTTCTAGGAGTTTATTCATAGGAGTGGCAATTTTAGAAAAATCTTTTATGAAACGTCGGTAAAAACCGGCATGCCATAGAAAACTCCTAACTCCTCTAACATTGGTGGGATGTAAAAGTTTAGCAATTACATCTACTTTAGCTCTATCCACTTCAATTCCTTCCTTTGAAATTTTATGACCAAGAACGATGCCTTCTCTAACCATGAAATGGCATTTCTCCCAATTAAGAACTAGATTTGATTGTTCGCATCTAATAAGCATTCGTTCAAGATTAACTAGACATGTTTCAAAAGTATCACCGAAGGCTGAAAAGTCATCCATAAAAACTTCCATGCATTCTTCTATCATGTCGTGAAAAATCGCCATCATGCACCTTTGAAAGGTTGCAGGGGCGTTGCAAAGTCCAAATGGCATGCGTTTGTAAGCAAAAGTACCATAAGGGCACGTGAAAGTGGTTTTCTCTTGGTCCTCAGGTGCTATTGGAATCTAAAAATATCCGGAGAAACCATCAAGAAAACAATATTAACTATTCCCGGCTAATCTTTCCAACATTTGATCAATGAAAGGTAAGGGAAAGTGATCTTTTCTGGTGGCGTCATTTAATTTTCTATCATCAATACAAACTCGCCATCCTGTTACAGTCCTTTTAGGAATAAGCTCATTTTTTTCATTTGTGATGACAGTCATGCCACCCTTCTTAGGTACGCATTGAACTGGGCTTACCCATAGACTATCAGAGATTGGATAAATTAATCCTGCATCAAGCAGTTTAATAATTTCTTTCTTAACAACATCTTGCATGTTCGGATTTAGTCTTCGTTGGCGTTGCACATACGTTTTATGACCTTCTTCCATAAGGATTTTATGTGTGCAATACGGAGGACTTATGCCTTTAATGTCATGAATTTTCCATGCAATAGCTAGTTTATGAGCTTTTATCACCGAAATGAGTTGAGATTTTTCATTTTCCGTAAGAGAAGACGATATTATTACAGGTAATTCAGATTCACCATGTAAATAAGCGTATTCCAAATGGTTTGGAAGTGGCTTTAACTCTAATGTCGGTGGTTCTTCTATCGATGATTTGTATCGATATCTGTCTTCCTCTTTTAGCATATGAATTTCTTCTGTTGTTGGTTCATATCCATTAGCCATAAGTGTAGCTAACATTTTAGCTTCATCAATTGGTTCAGTTCCTTCTCCTAAAGAACATTCTCCTGTTCCTTGTAATTCTAGAAATTCTTCTAACAATTCTGCATGTGAATCTATAGTTTGAATATAATAACATGTATCATCTGCAGATTGCGGTTGTTGCATGGCTCTATCAACAGAAAAGGTAACACTCTAGTCCTCTATACTTAAGGTCAGTTTCTTACCGAACACGTCTATTATTGCTTTAGCCGTGTTTAAGAATGGTCTTCCTAATATGAGAGGAACTCGAGAATCTTCTTCCATGTCCAGAATAACAAAATCTACTGGAAATACTAAAGTACCAACTTTAACTAGCATGTTCTCCATTATCTCTCAAGGATATTTTACTGATCGATCGGCTAGTTGTATGCTTATTCGTGTAGGTTTCAATTCTCCAAGGTCTAGTTTAGCGTATAGTGAATATGGCATTAAATTTATACTAGCACCTAAGTCTGCCAATGCTTCTATTGAACTAAGACTACCCAGAAAACATGGAATTGTGAAACTTCCTGGATCTGATAATTTTTCTGGTATCTTATTCAACAGCACTGCAGAACAATTAGCATTCATAGTAACAGCCGAGAGTTCTTCCATTTTCTTTCTATTTTGATTAGATCTTTCAAGAATTTAGCATATCTTGGCATTCCTGAAATCACATCAATGAAAGGAAGGTTGACATTTATTTGTTTAAACATATACAAGAATTTGGATTGCTCAGCTTCAAGCCTTTCTTTTCTCATTTTACTCGGGTAAGGAAGTGGTGGTTGATATGGTTTAACATAAGGCTTGGCCTTAACTGTGTTATCTTCATTAACCTTTTCAACTACCGGTTCTGATTCCTTCTCTTGTTCAGGTTGTTGTTCTTGTGGAGTAGGAATAGAGTCATCAGAAATTTCAGGTATTTCGGGTGGTTTAAGTGTAATACCACTTCTTGTGGTAATGACTTTAGCTGTTTCATTCCGGGGGTTAGCATTTGTATCGCTAGGTAGACTTCCCGGTTTTCTTTCACCTATTAACCTTGCTAGGTTGCTCACTTCTTGTTCCAAATTTTGAATAGAATCTTGTTGATTTCTAAATGCTTGAGCATTTTGTTCATTGGTTTGTTTCTGAGATGTGAAAAACTGCGTTTGAGATTCAATTAGCTTCGACATCATATCTTCTAAATTTGACTTTTTATTATCGGTTTGTGGTGGTTTATTTTGAAAAATAGGTCTTTGCTGATTATAAGTATTATTAGATACTTGTTGATTGCTAGGACCTTGTTGGTTATTGTATGGAACATTTCGGTTATAATTCTGGTTTTGATTGTAGATTGGTCTTAGTGGTTGATAATTATTCTGATAATTATTTCCAGGCCTTTGGTTCATGTATGAAACATTCTCTCTTTGTTCCATTGTTTATTCAATACTGAGACGATCTTTTGTCAAATGTGGTCCTCCACACTGCTCACAACTAATTCGTATTGAGTGAATATCTTTAGTCATCTTTTCCATTCGTCTCTCGATAGCATCTATCTTTGCGGAAATGGAATCAAAGTCATGGCTAGAATCGGCTCTAGCCTCTTTAGATGATCTAACGATATCTTTTTCTTGGTGCCACTCATGTGAGTGGGAAGCAGTGTTATCAATAATTTTGTAAGCATCAGTTGCGGTTTTCTTCATAATGGAACCACCAGCTGCTATATCGATGTCTTTTCGTGTAGTGATATCGCATCCTTGGTAGAATATTTGTACTATTTGATAAGTGTCTAAACCATGTTGCGGACATCCTCTCAATAACTTTCCAAATCTTGTCCATGCCTCATATAGAGTTTCATTTGGCTTTTGCGTGAACGTAACAATTTCTCCTTGAAGTCTCACGGCTTTAGATGCCGGAAAAAATTGTTTAAGAAAATTTTCAACTAAGACATCCCATGTACCAATCGCCCCTTCAGGTAACAATTCTAACCAATCTTTGGCTTCTCCCTTTAAAGTCCAGGGAAATAACATAAGATAGATCTGCTCATCCTCCACTTCTCTGATTTTGAAAAGAGTACAGATCCTATTAAAGGTTCGAAGATGTTCGTTTGGATCTTCCTTTGGCGAACCACTAAATTGGCATTGATTAGTTACCATGTGTAGGATTTGTCCTTTGATTTCATAATCTGGCGCATTAATGTCTGGTTGAGTAATTGCGTGACCTTGGCCAGTGCGTTTAGCTCTCATTCGGTCTTCCATACTTAGAGGTTCCAGATTTTCCATGATTGAATTTGTTGAATCTGAATCACTAGAGGATTATAACTTAATGGTTTCTTCCTCGACAATCTCTGGATGAGTGATTTGTGGTTCAGGATGAATGATTAGTGGTTCAGGATCTCTGAATTGTCCCTGAATATCCTCCGGATTCTCAATTGTGAGGTCGGGTTCAAAAAATGGATTATCGGAAATTTGAATTGGAGTATTTGGTCGACTGGATGACGATTCTAAAGAAAAATCAACGGCGACAATATTGGCTAGATGTCTTGATCGAGTTACAGGTGGTGAACGTATGAAAGGTGGTGAACGTTTTGCTCGGTGCATTCACTGAATATCATATTAGTTATAAAAGATAAAAATTATATAAGTTATCAAATTAATAGACTTTTTTGATTTTGCCCACGTTTCGAATAGTCAATAGATGCAGCAGGTAGCCAGGACCCTTTAAATCGGAAGCTCACAACTCACCACTAACAAATTCAACTATTACTACGAACCAGAAAATTTTGGATGTCTATCAATTTAACCACTTAAAATAATTTTTCGTCGAAATTTAAAGAAATTTTAGAGAAGAAATAGAAAATTCTATGTCCTAAAAAAAACTAGAGCGTCGAGAAATAAGAAAAAAAAGAGTGCGTCGAAAAACGTCGAAAAATAAAAGGTCGAAAAATAAACGTCGAAAAATAATAAAATGCAGCGTCGAAACTTAAAAGTCTAAAAACTAAATATTAAAAGTTGCGTCTAAAGGTATTAAAGCTTAAAAGAATTCTGTATCAAAACGGAAATAACTTAAAAAGCACTAAAAACTTAAAACGGCGTCGCAAAATTCTAAAGCATCTAAATCTTATTCTAAAGAAAAAGCACTTAAGGGATTTTACGCCAAAGTCTAAAAATCTAGAAATATAAAATAACTACGGAAAAATACTAAGTTACGAACTAATTACGAACGGAAAATTAAAAAATTACGCTTTAATGATTAAAAATATATACAAAATATAAAAATAGGCTTAAAGTTATAAAAATACAATTTTTATAAAAATATTATTTTTATATTATTTATTTTATAAAAGTATTAATTTATATATTAATAAAACTAAATATAACTTAAAAATACAAAATAAATAAAACTAAAATTAATTAATATAATAAATAACCCTAATTAGGGTTTAATAATAATAATAATTAATAATAATAACCTACTGCGTAATTATGATGAGGATTCAGACCTGTCCAGTCAACCCATGCGGTCGCATGGGTTTGCTGCCTTGTGCTCATGCGATCGCATGGCTTCGAATACAGGCTGAAAGTTTGGGCCGCTACAGTGTAGCCCGTTTACTTTTACTCTATTTTTTTTTTCTGTTTTATATTTTATAAAAAAAATATTTATAAATAAAAACTTATATTTTAAAAACTTCTCCCTACCTATTAGTTTTTGTAACTAAAAGAAAATACAAACTTTTTAATTTTTTTAAAAAAAAAACGTAAATATATATATATATATATATATATATATATATATATATATATATATATATATATATATATATATATATATATATATATATATATATATTTATTTATTTATTTATTTTTCTTTTTCTTGTTTTTATATTTTTGATATTTAAAACGTATTTTTACAAAAGTAAATTAAAAAATCTTTTTTTTATAGTGTTTCACTTTCGGCGTTGTTTTTCCCCGGCAGCAGCGCCAAAAATACTTGATGTGTGCAAAGGTGTATACGAAATAGTTATATTTTTATTGCGAAATACTATTAAATACGATATAATTTTACACAAGTTATTTATTTATTTATAGAGTAGATATACCTAAACCTTGCTACAACACTTATAGGCAGTGTACCTAATCGTACAGTAGTGTAGTTTTTAGTAAGTCCGGTTCGTTCCACAGGGAGCTAGCCAAGTTTAACGCTATATTTTTAAAACTATGTTTGTATATATATAAATATATATATAAGTAGTATTATTATTATTATAAAAGGGGATTTTTACCGTTTAATGACCGGTTTGTCGATTTTAAAACTTTAGTCGTAGTTAAAACCTAATGTAAAATATTAAAAATAAATATAACTTAATTTAAAGCGTAAAGTAAATGACAATAATTAAAGTGTGATAAATAAAATTGCGATAATTAAAAAGTACGATAATTAAAAGTGCAATAAATAAAATGACAGTAAATAAAAGTGCGATAAAATATGAAATAAAAGAATTATGCTTATTTAAACTTCCATAATCATGATGTTTGACGTGTTGATTTTAGTTTATTACCATGGGTTAATTGTCCTTTGTCCTGGATTATTCGATATGTCCATACGGTTTTGTCCATAATAGTCCATCAGTCATAAATATAAAGTGCGAGTGTCCTCGTCAAATTATCCTTATATCCGACGTCAAATTATCCTTATATCCGGAGAAGATTGCTCAGATTCAAGCTAGACTTAAGACGGCCCGCGATCGTCAAAAGAGTTATGCCGATCTTAAACGTAAAGACTTTGAATTCAACGTGGGTGGTTGTGTAATGTTGAAGGTTGCACCTTGGAAAGGTGTGATCCGTTTTGGAAAACGTGGAAAGTTAAACCCACGATATATTGGTCCTTTCGAAATTTTGGAGCGTGTTGTACCCGTTGCTTACCGTTTGGATCTACCAGCACAATTGAGCTCAGTTCATCCTACCTTCCACGTGTCAAACTTGAAGAAGTGTCTTGCTGCACCCGAACTTATCATACCAATTGAAGAACTTACTATTGATGACAAACTCCACTTCGTGGAAGAACCTGTCGAAATTATGGACCGCGAGGTTAAGACTTTGAAACGCAACAAGATTCCGATTGTCCGAGTACGATGGAATGCCAAACGAGGACCTGAGTTTTCTTGGGAGCGAGAGGATCAAATGATGCAGAAGTATCCTCACCTTTTCCCGACTCCTCCATCTACCTCAGCTTAAAATTTCGGGACGAAATTTTATTTAACAGGTGGGTAATGTAACGATCCTGGATTTTCCAACGTTTACTTATTAATAATTATTATTAATACTTGTGATTTAACGAATGTATGTTATTACATTTACTTGTTACCATGATTGATCATACTTGACTTTAAATGCCTGAAACGTCTTTGTGACACACGTACATTACACGAATAATATTTTAGAATATTATTTACATTCATGATTAAGTTTTATTAATCATTTTAATTAACTAAGATTATTAGTTAATTACTTGGGCTTTTATTGGATTAATTTGTTAATTAATTGGACTTGGTCTCTTGATTAGTGGACTTAGAAGCCCACCCTACTCACTTAGTGGACTTATTAGCCCATTACTTCATGTAAGTATCACATTATGGATTAACTAGTTGGTTTGATACTTAAAGAATCTAGTTACACATCTTTCCCATGAACAACCACCTTGTAACCAACTTTTAAGGCTTTAACATGCATGAACTAGTGGACTAAGCCCTTCCCCTCTCCTCTCCCAATACCGTCGGCCTAGGGTGTATAATGGGAGGGTTTTGTTTCTTTTTTGCATTACTTACTCACAAGTATCTTTCACACTTCACATACACACACACTTTTACTTGCAAATTCCTCTCAACATTTTCTCTACTTTTCCTCTCTAAATTGTAAGTATCAAGAACTTCTTTTTCTTCCTTTCTCTTGGCCAAAACCGAACCATAACACTCTCATCATCATCATCATCATCATCTTTTGTTTGTTGTTACTTGTCTTTGATTATGTTTACTTACTTATAGTTGTTTACTTACATGTTATCAAGAATCAAACTCTTTAGTTTGATTCTTCATTTTATCTTGTAATAACAAGAACATACAAGAACATAAACTTTCTAGTTATGTTCTACACTTATTGTTTTTAAAAGATTAAAGTTCATGTGTTGAAAGCATACTTGTGTTCATGAAGTAAACTTAAAGTCTACTTCCTTAAAGATCAAAGCTTTGGTTGAATCTTTAAAGGTATGAACAACCATGACTTATTAACTTGTTTATTTAGTTTATTACTTCATTTACTTGCACTTTAATTTCATGAATCATGTTGTTGTTGGTCAAATATTACTAGTTAACTTTGACCTCATTTTTCTTGAACAAAAGTTAACTTTAAAGGTTCAAGAACATGGAAGTGTAACTCTTTAGTTATAACTTCATACACTTGTGTTAGATTTAACTTAATAACTTTAGATCTAGACTTTTGGGTCTTGAATCTTCAAGATCTAACTAAGAACTATGTTCTACAACTTAAGATCTTGATTAGTTAGTTTACTTTCAAGTTTGTAGTTCAATATTACTTTTATAGTTCATGTATGTGTTAAATCTAAGACTTTGATGTAACTTCGGTTCATCGAAACACTTGCAACACTTAATTGAGTTGTGCTACTTATCTTAGACTTACACTTGGATTATGATGGTCAAAACTTGGTAAAGATGATGTAAACACATCAACGAGTTGTACACTTGAAGCTATATGCATCAAGGATGAGAACTGTGATAAGCATCGAGTATCAAGAAACCCCGGAACCTACTGTTTACTGTTACTGGGTCTGATAAGTATGACCTGGGCTACTGTAAAGATTATTTTCAGTTATCTCTGTTCTAGTAGATAACTTTTCATTTAGGACTCGTCTTAATCCGAGTTACTGTTTAGGATTTATGGCCCTCCGATCGTCACTATGTCCTTTTAACGTTGTGCTGAAAATTCTGACCTACTCGCACTTAGACCGTCGCCACGGTCAAATGAAGACGAGTTTGCTTCTGGAATTATTACCACAAGTAAAGGACTCATATACGGAGCCATGGCCACTGGTCTCACCTTATTTCAGTAGGTATTGAGGTCGTGGCAACTGACCGAAGTCAGCCTTTGTTTTAAACTTCTTTCATAAACGAAACTTACTTTACACCTTTTGTTTGATGATGATGATGATGACCTTTAAGACCTAATTTACATACTTTTAAACCTATTGAGATGATTTACTGACTTAGTACTATTTTAATTAGGTTGAGGACTTTTCTGACCTACGTACTTGCTTATTTCCCGACTCGACTTTACCACTACTTTACCACGGTGAGTTATAGCAATCCCTTTTTACTTTAACTATTTTGGGAACTGAGAATACATGCGCATTTCACGTTTTACATACTAGGCACGAGTACTTAAACTTATATATGTGTGGGTTATACAACAGCATAAACATTCCCTTTAGCTCGGTAACGTTTAGTCATTGGTTTTTGAACCGGTGAACGCGAATCTTAGATATGAATCCATAGGGTTTGACATCACCACTCGGGCTAGTCGCGCTAGCATTTAATGAGTGTTTAATACTTCGTATACATACGCACTTGCCAAGTATACTTTCAGGGGGTATAAACGTTAAGTTAGTTACCAAGTGCCCACGGTTAACATATACTTTATCATACTGTTTTGAAACGCTCTTTGTAGCACTGAAATCTCGTGGCCTACCTTACATACTGTTATACTTAAACTATAGCTCACCAACCTTTGTGTTGACGTTTTTAAGCATGTTTTTCTCAGGTGCTTAAGGTTAGCTGCTTCCGCTGTGTACTAGTCTTGCTGTAGACACCCGCTGCTCTAGAGTTATCACCGCATGAACTGTTTATCTTGCATTCAAACTTATTTACTTTTGAAACTATGATCTGTAATGACCTAAGGGTCACGCACTATTATATTTGCTTCTGTTCATTGAAGTATAACTTTGGTTGTAAAACACTTGACGTTCATTATGACGTCACCTTTTATCATGAATGCAAACGTATTTTGAAATAGCATATAGTGTTTGACCTTGTAATGATCCTGTTGTTGATGATTCGTACACGATGGTTTTGTACGGGGCATCACATTTGGTATCAGAGCATTAGTTGTAGGGAATTAGGTTGCATTAGTGAGTCTAAGACCGACCCGAGTAGGATTCACTAATAGGACTAATCTACAACTTGCTAGTTTACTTGTTTCCGCTGAACTTACTGCATGCTGCTGCTTAATTTTACTGCTATATGCCGTATGCTACTACATGATTTCACTACCGCATGCTATTATCTGTTTCGATTGCATGATACTTGTCGTTATTGCCATGCTACTTACTGTTACACATGATTTAGACTGTTGTAGTTACTTGGCCTAATACGTGCTTGCTTTATGACTTACTGACATGGAAAATTTATTTTTCCTTGTTCAGATGTCAGATATTCCGCCTGCTATCGTTTTGGGCAGTTCAGACACTTCAGCCACTTCACCTGCCACTGTTGCCGATCCACCGATCCCGTTGACGACATCCTCCAGTGACCCCGGCGCTTCATCCTCTGGTGCCAGTAGTCATGCGCCTGCCCCAGTGGGAACTGCAGACGGAGCCCAGGACCTCCCGGAGATTTCAGCTCCACTTGCCCCGGTACCTCAATAGCCACAGCACCATCCTGGTGGTGTTGTGATTTCCGCGGAATTTGGGGAAGGTTCATTCCGTAATCAGTATCGTCATTGGTGCCGACGCACTCCTGATGGACGACTCGTGCCGATCCCGCCTTTTAGATACCGACAGATGATGGCCGCCCGAGGAGAGCCAGTACAGCCGCCCGTGCAGCCACCTCCACATGATTCAGATGACCCGTCATCCGACGACACATCCTTAGACGACTCTAGTGGCGAGGATACCACCGATGACTCCGACGAGGAGGACCCCGATGATGCACCTGTTCAGCCACCCTCCACCCCGCCGAAGAAGCGGTACCGTTTCGACGGCACCATTATTCCGAGGATCAACGGAGGTCGAGCATTCACTGACGCATTTGGTCGGCGTCGTAGGGTTACTGCCCTTAAGCAGCTTGTGCCATATCCTGCTGATCCCTTCATCCGTAAGCCTTACCGCCTCGCAGCCTCTACTTCTGGAGCTGGACCGTCAGTATCACCAGCTCCACCAGCACCACCCGTGCCGACTGCACCGCCTGCCCCACCCACTCCCTCTGTCGAGGAACTGCTGAGGGAGGTGGAGATCCTCCGTGCTCGGGTAACTGAGCTCGAGGACCAGATGTCTCATGTATTAGACATCCTACACCCACCATCACCATAGGGCTTTTGTAGTAGATTTCATTATGTAATCTAGTTGTAGTTTTATGTTTCACTTATGTATTGTACGAACCTATGCTGATGTATGCAACTTATTATATTAATAAATGGAACTTTGCGTTATTTAATTCTTGCACGATGTTCTATTTATGTTATTGTATGATTCTGTGGTATTTGTACCTAGATGCATTACTTAATAAACATGTGATGTGTTGATTCCATGTTGGTTACCACATACTGTATTATTACTATTTACATACTGGATTTTGACTTGAGTCAAAATTTTTGTTTAGAACATCATGGCCAACGGACGATCAACACCTACCGCAGCCCAAATCGAGGATATGATCAATGAGCGAGTTACCACAGCTTTAGCAGAAAGAAACCGCCAAGCTCCACCGCCACCGCCACCGGTTATCCCGCCCGTTCGTAATGGGTGTACGTACAAAGAGTTCCAAAGCTGCAAACCTCATAACTTCAGTGGAACAGAGGGACCGGTTGGTCTCACTAGATGGTTTGAGAAATTAGAATCTGTGTTTCGAGTTAGTAACTGCTCGAAAGCGAATAAAACCAAGTTTGCTTCATGCACGCTGTCTGATGGCGCACTAACGAGGTGGAACACGTTGGCTCAAGCAAAAGGTATTGATGAGGCGTTTGCTACCCTATGGGAGGGATTCAAAGGGGCCCTGATTGAGGAATATTGCCCTAGGACCGAGATCCAGAAGATGGAGATTGAATTTATGCAATTAAAGGCTGTTGAGAATGACCTTGATAGTTACAACCGGAGATTTTTGGAATTAGCCCTGATGTGTCCGACAATGGTCACCCCGGAATTCAAGCGTATGGAAAGGTACTTCTGGGGACTTCCTAAGAACATTAAGGGAAACGTCACCTCGTCTAAGCCACCTAATGTCCCGGAAGCGATGCGCATGGCGCATACTTTAATGAATCAAATTATCATCGATGAACCGGAGAAGGCTAAGTCTGAAGCGGGTAGTAGTGACAAACGCAAATGGGATAACAACAGGGGAAGGACCTATGATCAGAACCCGGCGAAATGACATGAGGGTTTCAGAGGAAACAACAACGGTGGAAACCCCAATCGGAACACCAACTCAAACCCGAACTACAAGGGAACCTTACTACAATGCAAGAGGTGCTATAAGTG
The DNA here is from genome assembly GCF_046630445.1 of Rutidosis leptorrhynchoides. Taxonomy (NCBI): domain Eukaryota; kingdom Viridiplantae; phylum Streptophyta; class Magnoliopsida; order Asterales; family Asteraceae; genus Rutidosis; species Rutidosis leptorrhynchoides. The sequence goes on along the minus strand of NC_092338.1, from coordinate 75,296,416 downwards.
TAGTGACCCGAACTTTTCCATGTTTATATATATTAATTGAGATTGATATTTACATGATTAAATGTTTCCAACATGTTAAGCAATCAAACTTGTTAAGATTTGATTAATTGAAATATGTTTCATATAGACAATTGACCACCCAAGTTGACCGGTGATTCACAAACGTTAAAACTTGTAAAAACTATATGATGACATATATATGGATATATATATATAGTTAACATGATACTATGATAAGTAAACATATCATTAAGTATATTAACAATGAACTACATATGTAAAAACAAGACTACTAATTTAATGATTTTTAAACGAGACATATATGTAACGATTATCGTTGTAAAGACATTTAATGTATATATATATCATATTAAGAGATATTCATACATGATAATATCATGATAATATAATAATTTAAAATCTCATTTGATATTATAAACATTGGGTTAACAACATTTAACAAGATCGTTAACCTAAAGGTTTCAAAACAACACTTACATGTAACGACTAACGATGACTTAACGACTCAGTTAAAATGTATATACATGTAGTGTTTTAATATGTATTTATACACTTTTGAAAGACTTCAATACACTTATCAAAATACTTCTACTTAACAAAAATGCTTACAATTACATCCTCGTTCAGTTTCATCAACAATTCTACTCGTATGCGCCCGTATTCGTACTCGTACAATACACAGCTTTTAGATGTATGTACTATTGGTATATACACTCCAATGATCAGCTCTTAGCAGCCCATGTGAGTCACCTAACACATGTGGGAACCATCATTTTGCAACTAGCATGAAATATCTCATAAAATTACAAAAATATGAGTAATCATTCATGACTTATTTACATGAAAACAAAATTACATATCCTTTATATCTAATCCATACACCAACGACCAAAAACACCTACAAACACTTTCATTCTTCAATTTTCTTCATCTAATTGATCTCTCTCAAGTTCTATCTTCAAGTTCTAAGTGTTCTTCATATATTCTACAAGTTCTAGTTACATAAAATCAAGAATACTTTCAAGTTTGCTACCTCACTTCCAATCTTGTAAGGTGATCATCCAACCTCAAGAAATCTTTGTTTCTTACAGTAGGTTATCATTCTAATACAAGGTAATAATCATATTCAAACTTTGGTTCAATTTCTATAACTATGACAATCTTATTTCAAGTGATGATCTTACTTGAACTTGTTTTCGTGTCATGATTCTGCTTCAAGAACTTCGAGCCATCCAAGGATCCGTTGAAGCTAGATCTATTTTTCTCTTTTCTAGTAGGTTTATCCAAGGAACTTAAGGTAGTAATGATGTTCATAACATCATTCGATTCATACATATAAAGCTATCTTATTCGAAGGTTTAAACTTGTAATCACTAGAACATAGTTTAGTTAATTCTAAACTTGTTCGCAAACAAAAGTTAATCCTTCTAACTTGACTTTTAAAATCAACTAAACACATGTTCTATATCTATATGATATGCTAACTTAATGATTTAAAACCTGGAAACACGAAAAACACCGTAAAACCGGATTTACGCCGTCGTAGTAACACCGCGGGCTGTTTTGGGTTAGTTAATTAAAAACTATGATAAACTTTGATTTAAAAGTTGTTATTCTGAGAAAATGATTTTTATTATGAACATGAAACTATATCCAAAAATTATGGTTAAACTCAAAGTGGAAGTATGTTTTCTAAAATGGTCATCTAGACGTCGTTCTTTCGACTGAAATGACTACCTTTACAAAAATGACTTGTAACTTATTTTTCCGACTATAAACCTATACTTTTCCTGTTTAGATTCATAAAATAGAGTTCAATATGAAACCATAGCAATTTGATTCACTCAAAACGGATTTAAAATGAAGAAGTTATGGGTAAAACAAGATTGGATAATTTTTCTCATTTTAGCTACGTGAAAATTGGTAACAAATCTATTCCAACCATAACTTAATCAACTTGTATTATATATTATTTAATCTTGAGATACCATAGACACGTATACAATGTTTCGACCTATCATGTCGACACATCTATATATATTTCGGAACAACCATAGACACTCTATATGTGAATGTTGGAGTTAGCTATACAGGGTTGAGGTTGATTCCAAAATATATATAGTTTGAGTTGTGATCAATACTGAGATACGTATACACTGGGTCGTGGATTGATTCAAGATAATATTTATCGATTTATTTCTGTACATCTAACTGTGGACAACTAGTTGTAGGTTACTAACGAGGACAGCTGACTTAATAAACTTAAAACATCAAAATATATTAAAAGTGTTGTAGATATATTTTGAACATACTTTGATATATATGTATATATTGTTATAGGTTCGTGAATCAACCAGTGGCCAAGTCTTACTTCCCGGCGAAGTAAAAATCTGTGAAAGTGAGTTATAGTCCCACTTTTAAAATCTAATATTTTTGGGATGAGAATACATGCAGGTTTTATAAATGATTTACAAAATAGACACAAGTACGTGAAACTACATTCTATGGTTGAATTATCGAAATCGAATATGCCCCTTTTTATTAAGTCTGGTAATCTAAGAATTAGGGAACAGACACCTTAATTGACGCGAATCCTAAAGATAGATCTATTGGGCTTAACAAACCCCATCCAAAGTACCGGATGCTTTAGTACTTCGAAATTTATATCATATCCGAAGGGTGTCCCGGAATGATGGGGATATTCTTATATATGCATCTTGTTAATGTCGGTTACCAGGTGTTCACCATATGAATGATTTTTATCTCTATGTATGGGATGTGTATTGAAATATGAAATCTTGTGGTCTATTATTATGATTTGATATATATAGGTTAAACCTATAACTCACCAACATTTTTGTTGACGTTTTAAGCATGTTTATTCTCAGGTGATTATTAAGAGCTTCCGCTGTCGCATACTTAAATAAGGACGAGATTTGGAGTCCATGCTTGTATGATATTGTGTAAAAACTGCATTCAAGAAACTTATTTTGTTGTAACATATTTGTATTGTAAACCATTATGTAATGGTTGTGTGTAAACAGGATATTTTAGATTATCATTATTTGATAATCTACGTAAAGCTTTTTAAACCTTTATTGATGAAATAAAGGTTATGGTTTGTTTTAAAATGAATGCAGTCTTTGAAAAACGTCTCATATAGAGGTCAAAACCTCGCAACGAAATCAATTAATATGGAACGTTTTTAATCAATAAGAACGGAACATTTCAGTTGGTATCCGAGCGTTGGTCTTAGAGAACCAGAATTTTGCATTAGTGTGTCTTATCGAGTTTGTTAGGATGCATTAGTGAGTCTGGACTTCGACCGTGTTTACTTGAGAAATGATTGCTTAAAAATTTTTTTTGTTGGAAACTATATATTTTTAACATGTGAATATTATGTGATATATTAATCTCTTAACGCGTTTGATATTATGTGATAAGTCCCATTGACTCACCTAATAATAATGAAGAGTCAAATGTAAATTGGAATGATTCGTGGACTGATTCACAAGTTCCCGAAGAGGAACCGGAAGAAGAGTCGAAACCGGAAGAAGAATCGGAACCGGAAGAAGAATCGGAACCGGATGAAGAAATAGAACCGGTGGGGGAAATAATAAAATGGTTAAGTAAAAGAAAATCCTCAATCAACCGACCAAGGTTAATTATGGTCAATGGTGTTTCCTCCAAGGAAGCAAAATATTGGGAGGATTACCAATTCTCCGATGAATCGGATTCCGACGAGAATTCCGATGATGTTATAGAAATTACCCCAACTGAATTTAAAAAGGCAAAAGAAAATAATAAGGGAAAGGGCGTAAAAATAGAGAAATCTAATTCCAACCCCGATGAACTTTATATGTATCGTCAACCCCCGAAGTCCTTAAGTTGTAACAATGACCCGGGAACCTCTAAACCACCAGGTTTTTCTAAACCAATGTGGAAAACGACGGCTCGTATTAGGGGAACATCATATATCCCTAGAAACTTGGCAAAACGAACCAAAACCGAAGAAGAAGAAACAAGCGAGTCGGAATAAGATAGTTGTATTCGTGTGGTGTAATATATGTAATATAGTGTGCTTATGCTTTATGATATATGTAAAAATTGCTTGAATTAATAAGTATTTTTTTTATGAATCTAACTCTTGTCTATTTTACAGTATAAAAACCCAAAATGGATAGACAACCCAATATTTTAAGAGACCTACCCGGAGACATGATTGATGAAATCTTGTCTAGAGTCAGTCAGAATTCTTCGGCACAACTATTTAAGGCGAGATCAGTTTGTAAGACATTCGAAGAACGTTCCAAGAATGCCTTGGTTTATAAAAGGCTTTCGTTCGAAAGATGGGGGATATCACATTGGGAAATCCATAAGTTACGATGTGTTTACTTTGACGCATATATTGCGGGGAACCCAAATGCTATTTTACGCAATGGGTTAAGAAATTATTTTGACTCAATATATCCAAATATTGGACTTCGTGATTTAGAAAAAGCGGCTAACATGCAACATAAAGAAGCATGTTATGCTTACGGATTATTAATGTTCGCTTCTCACCAAAGTGAGAACAAGAACATCGAGCTACAACTATTAAACAAAACGTTCCCACAAGTGACGGAGTCGGTAATTGGGGTAAGAAATGAGGTTTTTAGATTGTTACGGGACTGTTGGACATTACGTAACCCTCGTCCCTTTGACGACGTTAAAACACGCTGTCTTATCAACGGCCATAACGGTTATGTTCCACAAGACCAAGGATGGGAAGTAATCCTAGTAAAACCAGAATGCATGACTTGTTTCTGGACGTATGAATTACGTGTCTTTATTGCCTTTGCTGAACGACTTGTGTACTTGCTAGAATTATCTTCACAACCATCTTGTATCAAATTTATTGTGTGCTATATTTCATGCTATATGTAAAATAAGCGGTATTGTAAGTTTGTAAAATATTGTGTAAAAGTTTGAACGCGAAATATTATTATAATCAGTTTTTCATATAGAATTGTAGTAGTTGAATTGTATATTAGCTACTAAGTATGAACTTAACGGGTAGGTACTACCCGAATTTAAACTTATAAAACGCTAATATGAATAAAAAGCTTTTATAAATGAGTTAATATTATGATACGAAATACTATTAACTACTCTTAATATTCTGTATGATTAACTTGTTCCATTTGACTATTTTGAAGGAAATGGCACCAACTACTCGACACACCGTGAATATGAATGAAGAAGAATTCCGTACTTTTCTAGCTTCAAACATAGCCGCAGTACAGGCTGCGCTACATACCAACAATAACCTTGGATCTAGCAGTACAGGAAATCGTGTAGGATGCACCTACAAAGAATTCACTGCCTGCAAACCTTTGGAATTTGATGGAACCGAAGGACCGATCGGATTGAAACGGTGGACCGAGAAGGTCGAATCGGTGTTTGCCATAAGTAAGTGTACTGAAGAGGATAAAGTAAAGTACGCTACGCATACCTTCACAGGTTCTGCATTAACATGGTGGAATACCTATCTAGAGCAAGTGGGACAAGACGATGCGTACGCACTACCGTGGTCAGCATTCAAGCACTTGATGAACGAGAAGTACCGTCCCAGAACCGAGGTCAATAAGCTCAAGACAGAACTTAGAGGGTTACGAACCCAAGGATTTGATATTACCACGTACGAAAGACGATTCACAGAATTGTGCCTATTGTGTCCGGGAGCATTCGAAGATGAGGAAGAGAAGATCGACGCGTTTGTGAAAGGATTACCAGAAAGAATCCAAGAAGATATAAGTTCACACGAGCCCGCCTCCATACAACAGGCATGTAGAATGGCTCACAAACTAGTGAACCAGATTGAAGAAAGAATTAAAGAACAGACTGCTGAAGAGGCCAATGTGAAGCAAGTCAAAAGAAAGTGGGAGGAAAATGGTGATAAGAATCACCAATACAACAACAACAGCAATTACAACAATAATCGCAACAATTATCCCAACAATCGCAACATCAATCGCAACTACAACAAACGGCCCAACAACAACAACAACAACAGCAGCAGCAGCAACTACAACAATCATCCCAACAATAATAATAACCGCAACAACAACAACAATCAGAAGCAGTTATGCCAAAGGTGTGAAAAGTATCACTCGGGGTTCTGCACCAAATTTTGCAACAAGGGTAAAAGAAATGGTCATAGCGCGGCGAAGTGTGAGGTCTACGGACCAGGGGTTAATAGAAAGAAAGGAACAAATGGTGTCGGAACGAGTAATGGCGGAGCAAGTAGTGTCGGAGCAAGTTATGCCAATGTAGTTTGTTATAAATGTGGAAAACCGGGCCACATTATTAGAAATTGCCCGAACCAGGAAAACACGAATGGACAAGGCCGCGGAAGAGTTTTCAATATTAATGCGGCAGAGGCACAGGAAGACCCGGAGCTTGTTACGGGTACGTTTCTTATTGACAATAAACCTGCTTACGTTTTATTTGATTCGGGTGCGGATAGAAGCTATACGAGTAGAGATTTTTGTGCTAAATTAAGTTGTCCATTGACGCCTTTGGATAGTAAATTTTTACTCGAATTAGCAAATGGTAAATTAATTTCAGCAGATAATATATGTCGGAATCGAGAAATTAAACTGGTTAGCGAAACATTTAAGATTGATTTGATACCAGTAGAGTTAGGGAGTTTTGATGTGATAATCGGTATGGACTGGTTGAAAGAAGTGAAAGCAGAGATCGTTTGTTACAAAAATGCAATTCGCATTATACGAGAAAAAGGAAAACCCTTAATGGTGTACGGAGAAAAGGGTAACACGAAGCTACATCTTATTAGTAATTTGAAGGCACAAAAACTAATAAGAAAAGGTTGCTATGCTGTTCTAGTACACGTCGAGAAAGTACAAACTGAAGAAAAGAGCATCAATGATGTTCCCGTCGCAAAAGAATTTCCCGATGTATTTCCGAAAGAATTACCGGGATTACCCCCACATCGATCCGTTGAATTTCAAATAGATCTTGTACCAGGAGCTGCACCAATAGCTCGTGCTCCTTACAGACTCGCACCCAGCGAGATGAAAGAACTGCAAAGCCAATTACAAGAACTTTTAGAGCGTGGTTTCATTCGACCAAGCACATCACCGTGGGGAGCTCATGTTTTGTTTGTCAAGAAGAAAGATGGTACATTCAGGTTGTGTATCGACTACCGAGAGTTGAACAAACTTACCATCAAGAACCGCTACCCACTACCGAGAATCGACGACTTATTTGATCAACTACAAGGCTCGTCTGTTTATTCAAAGATTGACTTACGTTCCGGGTATCATCAAATGCGGGTGAAAGAAGATGATATTCCAAAGACTGCTTTCAGAACACGTTACGGTCATTACGAGTTTATGGTCATGCCGTTTGGTTTAACTAATGCACCAGCTGTGTTCATGGACCTTATGTGTAGTGACCCGAACTTTTCCATGTTTATATATATTAATTGAGATTGATATTTACATGATTAAATGTTTCCAACATGTTAAGCAATCAAACTTGTTAAGACTTGATTAATTGAAATATGTTTCATATAGACAATTGACCACCCAAGTTGACCGGTGATTCACGAACGTTAAAATTTGTAAAAACTATATGATGACATATATATGGATATATATATAGTTAACATGATACTATGATAAGTAAACATATCATTAAGTATATTAACAATGAACTACATATGTAAAAACAAGACTACTAACTTAATGATTTTTAAACGAGACATATATGTAACGATTATCGTTGTAAAGACATTTAATGTATATATATCATATTAAGAGATATTCATACATGATAATATCATGATAATATAATAATTTAAAATCTCATTTGATATTATAAACATTGGGTTAACAACATTTAACAAGATCGTTAACCTAAAGGTTTAAAAACAACACTTACATGTAACGACTAACGATGACTTAACGACTCAGTTAAAATGTATATACATGTAGTGTTTTAATATGTATTTATACACTTTTGAAAGACTTCAATACACTTATCAAAATACTTCTACTTAACAAAAATGCTTACAATTACATCCTCGTTCAGTTTCATCAACAATTCTACTCGTATGCACCCGTATTCGTACTCGTACAATACACAGCTTTTAGATGTATGTACTATTGGTATATACACTCCAATGATCAGCTCTTAGCAGCCCATGTGAGTCACCTAACACATGTGGGAACCATCATTTTGCAACTAGCATGAAATATCTCATAAAATTACAAAAATATGAGTAATCATTCATGACTTATTTACATGAAAACAAAATTACATATCCTTTATATCTAATCCATACACCAACGACCAAAAACACCTACAAACACTTTCATTCTTCAATTTTCTTCATCTAATTAATCTCTCTCAAGTTCTATCTTCAAGTTCTAAGTGTTCTTTATATATTCTACAAGTTCTAGTTACATAAAATCAAGAATACTTTCAAGTTTGCTAGCTCACTTCCAATCTTGTAAGGTGATCATCCAACCTCAAGAAATCTTTGTTTCTTACAGTAGGTTATCATTCTAATACAAGTTAATAATCATATTCAAACTTTGGTTCAATTTCTATAACTATAACAATCTTATTTCAAGTGATGATCTTACTTGAACTTGTTTTCGTGTCATGATTCTGCTTCATGAACTTTGAGCCATCCAAGGATCCGTTGAAGCTAGATCCATTTTTCTCTTTTCCAGTAGGTTTATCCAAGGAACTTAAGGTAGTAATGATGTTCATAACATCATTCTATTCATACATATAAAGCTATCTTATTCGAAGGTTTAAACTTGTAATCACTAGAACATAGTTTAGTTAATTCTAAACTTGTTCGCAAACAAAAGTTAATCCTTCTAACTTGACTTTTAAAATTAACTAAACACATGTTCTATATCTATATGATATTCTAACTTAATGATTTAAAACCTGGAAACACGAAAAACACCGTAAAACCGGATTTACGCCGTCGTAGTAACACCGCGGGCTGTTTTGGGTTAGTTAATTAAAAACTATGATAAACTTTGATTTAAAAGTTGTTATTCTGAAAAATGATTTTTATTATGAAAATGAAACTATATCCAAAAATTATGGTTAAACTCAAAGTGGAAGTATGTTTTCTAAAATGGTCATCTAGACGTCGTTCTTTCGACTGAAATGACTACCTTTACAAAAACGACTTGTAACTTATTTTTCCGACTATAAACCTATACTTTTTCTGTTTAGATTCATAAAATAGAGTTCAATATGAAACCATAGCAATTTGATTCACTCAAAACGGATTTAAAATGAAGAAGTTATGGGTAAAACAAGATTGGATAATTTTTCTCATTTTAGCTACGTGAAAATTGGTAACAAATCTATTCCAACCATAACTTAATCAACTTGTATTGTATATTATGTAATCTTGAGATACCATAGACACGTATACAATGTTTCGACCTATCATGTCGACACATCTATATATATTTCGGAACAACCATAGACACTCTATATGTGAATGTTGGAGTTAGCTATACAGGGTTGAGGTTGATTCCAAAATATATATAGTTTGAGTTGTGATCAATACTGAGATACGTATACACTGGGTCGTGGATTGATTCAAGATAATATTTATCGATTTATTTCTGTACACCTAACTGTGGACAACTAGTTGTAGGTTACTAACGAGGACAGCTGACTTAATAAACTTAAAACATCAAAATATATTAAAAGTGTTGTAAATATATTTTGAACATACTTTAATATACATGTATATATTGTTATAGGTTCGTGAATCAACAGTGGCCAAGTCTTACTTCTCGACGAAGTAAAAATCTGTGAAAGTGAGTTATAGTCCCACTTTTAAAATCTAATATTTTTGGGATGAGAATACATGCAGGTTTTATAAATGATTTACAAAATAGACACAAGTACGTGAAACTACATTCTATGGTTGAATTATCGAAATCGAATATGCCCCTTTTTATTAAGTCTGGTAATCTAAGAATTAGGGAACAGACACCCTAATTGACGCGAATCCTAAAGATAGATCTATTGGGCCTAACAAACCCCATCCAAAGTACCGGATGCTTTAGTACTTCGAAATTTATATCATATCCGAAGGGTGTCTCGGAATGATGGGGATATTCTTATATATGCATCTTGTTAATGTCGGTTACCAAGTGTTCACCATATGAATGATTTTTATCTCTATGTATGGGATGTGTATTGAAATATGAAATCTTGTGGTCTATTATTATGATTTCATATATATAGGTTAAACCTATAACTCACCAACATTTTTGTTGACGTTTTAAGCACGTTTATTCTCAGGTGATTATTAAGAGCTTCCGCTGTCGCATACTTAAATAAGGACAAGATTTGGAGTCCATGTTTGTATGATATTGTGTAAAAACTGCATTCAAGAAACTTATTTTGTTGTAACATATTTGTATTGTAAACCATTATGTAATGGTCGTGTGTAAACATGATATTTTAGATTATCATTATTTGATAATCTACGTAAATCTTTTTAAACCTTTATTGATGAAATAAAGGTTATGGTTTGTTTTAAAATGAATGCAGTCTTTGAAAAACGTCTCATATAGAGGTCAAAACCTCGCAATGAAATCAATTAATATGGAACGTTTTTAATCAATAAGAACGGGACATTTCAGTTGGTATCAGAGCGTTGGTCTTAGAGAACCAGAATTTTTCATTAGTGTGTCTTATCGAGTTTGTTAGGATGCATTAGTGAGTCTGGACTTCGACCGTGTTTACTTGAAAAATGATTGCTTAACAAATTTTGTTGGAAACTATATATTTTTAACATGTGAATATTATGTGATATATTAATCTCTTAACGCGTTTGATATTATGTGATAGATATCTACCTCTAGAACAAGTCTCATTGACTCACCTAATAATAATGAAGAGTCAAATGTAAATTGGAATGATTCGTGGACTGATTCACAAGTTCCCGAAGAGGAACCGGAAGAAGAGTCGGAACCAGAAGAAGAATCGGAACCGGATGAAGAAATAGAACCGGTGGGGGAAATAATAAAACGGTTAAGTAAAAGAAAATCCTCAACCAACCGACCAAGGTTAATTATGGTCAATGGTGTTTCCGCTAAGGAAGCAAAATATTGGGAGGATTACCAATTCTCCGATGAATCGGATTCTGACGAGAATTCCGATGATGTTATAGAAATTACCCCAACTGAATTTAAAAAGGCAAAAGAAAATAATAAGGGAAAGTGCATAAAAATAGAGAAATCTAATTCCAACCCCGATGAAATTTATATGTATCGTCAACCCCCGAAGTCCTTAAGTTGTAACAATGACCCGGGAACCTCTAAACCACCAGGTTTTTCTAAACCAATGTGGAAAATTACGGCTCGTATTAGGGGAACATCATATATCCCTAGAAACTTGACAAAACGAACCAAAACCGAAGAAGAAGAAACAAGCGAGTCGGAATAAGATAGTTGTATTCGTGTGGTGTAATATATGTAATATAGTGTGCTTATGCTTTATGATATATGTAAAAATTGCTTGTATTAATAAGTATTTTTTTTATGAATCTAACTCTTGTCTATTTTACAGTATAAAAACACAAAATGGATAGACAACCCAATATTTTAAGAGACCTACCCGGAGACATGATTGATGAAATCTTGTCTAGAGTCGGTCAGAATTCTTCGGCACAACTATTTAAGGCGAGATCAGTTTGTAAGACATTCGAAGAACGTTCCAAGAATGCCTTGGTTTATAAAAGGCTTTCGTTCGAAAGATGGGGGATATCACATTGGGAAATCCATAAGTTACGATGTGTTTACTTTGACGCATATATTGCGGGGAACCCAAATGCTATTTTACGCAATGGGTTAAGAAATTATTTTGACTCAATATATCCGAATATTGGACTTCGTGATTTAGAAAAAGCGGCTAACATGCAACATAAAGAAGCATGTTATGCTTACGGATTAGTAATGTTCGCTTCTCACCAAAGTGAGAACAAGAACATCGGGCTACAACTATTAAACAAAACGTTCCCACAAGTGACGGAGTCGGTAATTGGGGTAAGAAATGAGGTTTTTAGATTGTTACGGGACTGTTGGACATTACGTAACCCTCGTCCCTTTGACGACGTTACAACACGCTGTCTTATCAACGGCCATAACGGTTATGTTCCACAAGACCAAGGATGGGAAGTAGTCCTAGTAAAACCAGAATGCATGACTTGTTTCTGGACGTATGAATTACGTGTCTTTATTGCCTTTGCTGAACGACTTGTGTACTAGCTAGAATTATCTTCACAACTATCTTGTATCAAAGTTATTGTGTGCTATATTTCATGCTTTATGTAAAATAAGCAGTATTGTAAGTTTGTAAAATATTGTGTAAAAGTTTGAACGCGAAATATTATTATAATCAGTTTTTCATATAGAATTGTAGTAGTTGAATTGTATATTAGCTACTAAGTATGAACTTAACGGGTAGGTACTACCCGAATTTAAACTTATAAAACGCTAATATGAAGAAAAAGCTTTTATAAATGAGTTCATATTATGCTACGAAATACTATTAACTACTCTTAATATTCTGTATGATTAACTTGTTCCATTTGACTATTTTGAAGGAAATAGCACCGACTACTCGACACACCGTGAATATGAATGAAGAAGAATTCCGTACTTTTCTAGCTTCAAACATAGCCGCAGTACAGGCTGCGCTACATACCAACAATAACCATGGATCTAGCAGTATAGGAAATCGTGTAGGATGCACCTACAAAGAATTCACTACCTGCAAACCTTTGGAATTTGATGGAACCGAAGGACCGATCGGATTGAAACAGTGGACCGAGAAGGTCAAATCGGTGTTTGCCATAAGTAAGTGTACTGAAGAGGACAAAGTGAAGTACGCTACGCATACCTTCACAGGTTCTGCGTTAACATGGTGGAATACCTATCTAGAGCAAGTGGGACAAGACGATGCGTACGCACTACCGTGGTCAGCATTCAAGCACTTGATGAACGAGAAGTACCGTCCCAGAACCGAGGTCAATAAGCTCAAGACAGAACTTAGAGGGTTACGAACCCAAGGATTTGATATTACCACGTACGAAAGATGATTCACAGAATTGTGCCTATTGTGTCCGGGAGCATTCGAAGATGAGGAAGAGAAGATCGACGCATTTGTGAAAGGATTACCGGAAAGAATCCAAGAAGATATAAGTTCACACGAGCCCGCCTCCATACAACAGGCATGTAGAATGGCTCATAAACTAGTGAACCAGATTGAAGAAAGAATTAAAGAACAGACTGCTGAAGAGACCAATGTGAAGCAAGTCAAAAGAAAGTGGGAGGAAAACGGTGATAAGAATCACCAATACAACAACAACAGCAATTACAACAATAATCGCAACAATTATCCCAGCAATCCCAACATCAATCGCAACTACAACAAACGGCCCAACAACAACAACAACAACAACAACTACAACAATCATCCCAACAACAATAATAACCGCAACAACAACAACAATCAGAAGCAGCTATGCCAAAGGTGTGAAAAGTATCACTCGGGGTTCTGCACCAAATTTTGCAACAAGTGTAAAAGAAATGGTCATAGCGCGGCGAAGTGTGAGGTCTACGGACCAGGGGTTAATAGAACGAAAGGAACAAATGGTGTCGAAACGAGTAATGGCGGAGCAAGTAGTGTCGGAGCAAGTTATGCCAATGTAGTTTGTTATAAATGTGGAAAACCGGGCCACATTATTAGAAATTGCCCGAACCAAGAGAACAAGAATGGACAAGGCCGCGGAAGAGTTTTCAATATTAATGCGGCAGAGGCACAGGAAGACTCGGAGCTTGTTACGGGTACGTTTCTTATTGACAATAAATCTGCTTATGTTTTATTTGATTCGGGTGCGGATAGAAGCTATATGAGTAGAGATTTTTATGCTAAATTAAGTTGTCTATTGACGCCTTTGGATAGTAAAATTTTACTCGAATTAGCAAATGGTAAATTAATTTCAGCAGATAATATATGTCGGAATCGAGAAATTAAACTGGTTAGCGAAACATTTAAGATTGACTTGATACCAGTAGAGTTAGGGAGTTTTTATGTGATAATCGGTATGGACTGGTTGAAAGAAGTGAAAGCAGAGATCGTTTGTTACAAAAATGCAATTCGCATTATACGAGAAAAAGGAAAACCCTTAATGGTGTACGGAGAAAAGGGTAACACGAAGCTACATCTTATTAGTAATTTGAAGGCACAAAAACTAATAAGAAAAGGTTGCTATGCTGTTCTAGCACACGTCGAGAAAGTACAAACTGAAGAAAAGAGCATCAATGATGTTCCCGTCGCAAAAGAATTTCCCGATGTATTTCCGAAAGAATAACCGGGATTACCCCCACATCGATCCGTTGAATTTCAAATAAATCTTGTACCAGGAGCTGCACCAATAGCTCGTGCTCCTTACAGACTCGCACCCAGCGAGATGAAAGAACTGCAAAGCCAATTACAAGAACTTTTAGAGCGTGGTTTCATTCGACCAAGCACATCACCGTGGGGAGCTCCTGTTTTGTTTGTCAAGAAGAAAGATGGTACATTCAGGTTGTGTATCGACTACCTAGAGTTGAACAAACTTACCATCAAGAACCGCTACCCACTACCGAGAATCGACGACTTATTTGATCAACTACAAGGCTCGTCTGTTTATTCAAAGATTGACTTACGTTCCGGGTATCATTAAATGCGGGTGAAAGAAGATGATATTCCAAAGACTGCTTTCAGAACACGTTACGGTCATTACGAGTTTATGGTTATGCCGTTTGGTTTAACTAATGCACCAGCTGTGTTCATGGACCTTATGAACCGAGTGTGTGGACCATACCTTGACAAGTTTGTCATTGTTTTCATTGATGACATACTTATTTACTCAAAGAATGACCAAGAACACGGTGAACATTTGAGAAAGGTGTTAGAAGTATTGAGGAAGGAAGAATTGTACGCTAAGTTTTCAAAGTGTGCATTTTGGTTGGAAGAAGTTCAATTCCTCGGTCACATAGTGAACAAAGAAGGTATTAAGGTGGATCCAGCAAAGATAGAAACTGTTGAAAAGTGGGAAACCCCGAAAACTCCGAAACACATACGCCAGTTTTTGGGACTAGCTGGTTACTACAGAAGGTTCATCCAAGACTTTTCCAGAATAGCAAAACCCTTGACTGCATTAACGCATAAAGGGAAGAAATTTGAATGGAATGATGAACAAGAGAAAGCGTTTCAGTTATTGAAGAAAAAGCTAACTACGGCACCTATATTGTCATTGCCTGAAGGGAATGATGATTTTGTGATTTATTGTGACGCATCAAAGCAAGGTCTCGGTTGTGTATTAATGCAACGAACGAAGGTGATTGCTTATGCGTCTAGACAATTGAAGA
The DNA here is from genome assembly GCF_046630445.1 of Rutidosis leptorrhynchoides. Lineage (NCBI taxonomy): Eukaryota > Viridiplantae > Streptophyta > Magnoliopsida > Asterales > Asteraceae > Rutidosis > Rutidosis leptorrhynchoides. The sequence goes on along the minus strand of NC_092338.1, from coordinate 75,280,919 downwards.
TTCACGAACAAAATTATACGACGCATGATTTGGAATTAGGCGCGGTTGTTTTTGCATTAAAGACTAGGAGGCACTACTTATATGGGGTCAAAAGTATTATATATACCGACCACAAAAGTCTTCAACACATATTTAATCAGAAACAACTGAATATGAGGCAGCGTAGGTGGATTGAATTATTGAATGATTACGACTTTGAGATTCGTTACCACCCGGGGAAGGCAAATGTGGTAGCCGATGCCTTGAGCAGGAAGGACAGAGAACCCATTCGAGTAAAATCTATGAATATAATGATTCATAATAACCTTACTACTCAAATAAAGGAGGCGCAACAAGGAGTTTTAAAAGAGGGAAATTTAAAGGATGAAATACCTAAAGGATCGGAGAAGCATCTTAATATTCGGGAAGACGGAACCCGGTATAGGGCTGAAAGGATTTGGGTACCAAAATTTGGAGATATGAGAGAAATGGTACTTAGAGAAGCTCATAAAACCAGATACTCAATACATCCTGGAACGGGGAAGATGTACAAGGATCTCAAGAAACATTTTTGGTGGCCGGGTATGAAAGCCGATGTTGTTAAATACGTAGGAGAATGTTTGACGTGTTCTAAGGTCAAAGCTGAGCATCAGAAACCATCAGGTCTACTTCAACAACCCGAAATCCCAGAATGGAAATGGGAAAACATTACCATGGATTTCATCACTAAATTGCCAAGGACTGCAAGTGGTTTTGATACTATTTGGGTAATAGTTGATCGTCTCACCAAATCAGCACACTTCCTGCCAATAAGAGAATATGACAAGATGGAGAAGTTAGCACGACTGTATTTGAAGGAAGTCGTCTCCAGACATGGAATACCAATCTCTATTATCTCTGATAGGGATGGCAGATTTATTTCAAGATTCTGGCAGACATTACAGCAAGCATTAGGAACTCGTCTAGACATGAGTACTGCCTATCATCCACAAACTGATGGGCAGAGCGAAAGGACGATACAAACGCTTGAAGACATGCTACGAGCATGTGTTATAGATTTCAGAAACAGTTGGGATCGACATCTACCGTTAGCAGAATTTTCCTACAACAACAGCTACCATTCAAGCATTGAGATGGCGTCATTTGAAGCACTTTATGGTAGAAAGTGCAGGTCTTCGATTTGTTGGAGTGAAGTGGGGGATAGACAGATTACGGGTCCGGAGATTATACAAGAAACTACCGAGAAGATCATCCAAATTCAACAACGGTTGAAAACCGCCCAAAGTCGACAAAAGAGCTACGCTGACATTAAAAGAAAAGATATAGAATTTGAAATTGGAGAGATGGTCATGCTTAAAGTTGCACCTTGGAAAGGCGTTGTTCGATTTGGTAAACGAGGGAAATTAAATCCAAGGTATATTGGACCATTCAAGATTATTGATCGTGTCGGACCAGTAGCTTACCGACTTGAGTTACCTCAACAACTCGCGGCTGTACATAACACTTTCCACGTCTCGAATTTAAAGAAATGTTTTGCTAAAGAAGATCTCACTATTCCGTTAGATGAAATCCAAATCAACGAAAAACTCCAATTCAACGAAGAACCCGTCGAAATAATGGATCGTGAGGTTAAAAGACTTAAGCAAAACAAGATACCAATTGTTAAGGTTTGATGGAATGCTCGTAGAGGACCCGAGTTCACCTGGGAGCGTGAAGATCAGATGAAGAAGAAATACCCGCATCTATTTCCAGAAGATTCGTCAACACCTTCAACAGCTTAAAATTTCGGGACGAAATTTATTTAACGGGTAGGTACTGTAGCGACCCGAACTTTTCAATGTTTATATATATTAATTGAGATTGATATTTACATGATTAAATGTTTCCAACATGTTAAGCAATCAAACTTGTTAAGACTTGATTAATTGAAATATGTTTCATATAGACAATTGACCACCCAAGTTGACCGGTGATTCACGAACGTTAAAACTTGTAAAAACTATATGATGACATATATATGGATATATATATAGTTAACATGATACTATGATAAGTAAACATATCATTAAGTATATTAACAATGAACTACATATGTAAAAACAAGACTACTAATTTAATGATTTTTAAACGAGACATATATGTAACGATTATCGTTGTAAAGACATTTAATGTATATATATATCATATTAAGAGATATTCATACATGATAATATCATGATAATATAATAATTTAAAATCTCATTTGATATTATAAACATTGGGTTAACAACATTTAACAAGATCGTTAACCTAAAGGTTTCAAAACAACACTTACATGTAACGACTAACGATGACTTAACGACTCAGTTAAAATGTATATACATGTAGTGTTTTAATATGTATTTATACACTTTTGAAAGACTTCAATACACTTATCAAAATACTTCTACTTAACAAAAATGCTTACAATTACATCCTCGTTCAGTTTCATCAACAATTCTACTCGTATGCGCCCGTATTCGTACTCGTACAATACACAGCTTTTAGATGTATGTACTATTGGTATATACACTCCAATGATCAGCTCTTAGCAGCCCATGTGAGTCACTTAACACATGTGGGAACCATCATTTGGCAACTAGCATGAAATATCTCATAAAATTACAAAAATATGAGTACTCATTCATGACTTATTTACATGAAAACAAAATTACATATCCTTTATATCTAATCCATACACCAACAACCAAAAACACCTACAAACACTTTCATTCTTCAATTTTCTTCATCTAATTGATCTCTCTCAAGTTCTATCTTCAAGTTCTAAGTGTTCTTCATATATTCTACAAGTTCTAGTTACATAAAATCAAGAATACTTTCAAGTTTGCTAGCTCACTTCCAATCTTGTAAGGTGATCATCCAACCTCAAGAAATCTTTGTTTCTTACAGTAGGTTATCATTCTAATACAAGGTAATAATCATATTCAAACTTTGGTTCAATTTCTATAACTATGACAATCTTATTTCAAGTGATGATCTTACTTGAACTTGTTTTCGTGTCATGATTCTGTTTCAAGAACTTCGAGCCATCCAAGGATCCGTTGAAGCTAGATCCATTTTTCTCTTTTCCAGTAGGTTTATCCAAGGAACTTAAGGTAGTAATGATGTTCATAACATCATTCGATTCATACATATAAAGCTATCTTATTCGAAGGTTTAAACTTGTAATCACTAGAACATAGTTTAGTTAATTCTAAACTTGTTCGCAAACAAAAGTTAATCCTTCTAACTTGACTTTTAAAATCAACTAAACACATGTTCTATATCTATATGATATGCTAACTTAATGATTTAAAACCTGAAAACACGAAAAACACCGTAAAACCGGATTTACGCCGTCGTAGTAACACCGCGGGCTGTTTTGGGTTAGTTAATTAAAAACTATGATAAACTTTGATTTAAAAGTTGTTATTCTGAGAAAATGATTTTTATTATGAACATGAAACTATATCCAAAAATTATGGTTAAACTCAAAGTGGAAGTATGTTTTCTAAAATGGTCATCTAGACGTCGTTCTTTCGACTGAAATGACTACCTTTACAAAAATGACTTGTAACTTTTTTTATTTAGATTCATAAAATAGAGTTCAATATGAAACCATAGCAATTTGATTCACTCAAAACGGATTTAAAATGAAGAAGTTATTTGTAAAACAAGATTGGATAATTTTTCTCATTTTAGCTACGTGAAAATTGGTAACAAATCTATTCCAACCATAACTTAATCAACTTGTATTGTATATTATGTAATCTTGAGATACCATAGACACGTATACAATGTTTTGACCTATCATGTCGACACATCTATATATATTTCAGAACAACCATAGACACTCTATATGTGAATGTTGGAGTTAGCTATACAGGGTTGAGGTTGATTCCAAAATATATATAGTTTGAGTTGTGATCAATACTGAGATACGTATACACTGGGTCGTGGATTGATTCAAGATAATATTTATCGATTTATTTCTGTACATCTAACCGTGGACAACTAGTTGTAGGTTACTAACGAGGACAGCTGACTTAATAAACTTAAAACATCAAAATATATTAAAAGTGTTGTAAATATATTTTGAACATACTTTGATATATATGTATATATTGTTATAGGTTCGTGAATCAACTAGTGGCCAAGTCTTACTTCCCGACGAAGTAAAAATCTGTGAAAGTGAGTTATAGTCCCACTTTTAAAATCTAATATTTTTGGGATGAGAATACATGCAGGTTTTATAAATGATTTACAAAATAGACACAAGTACGTGAAACTACATTCTATGGTTGAATTATCGAAATCGAATATGCCCCTTTTTATTAAGTCTGGTAATCTAAGAATTAGGGAACAGACACCCTAATTGACGCGAATCCTAAAGATAGATCTATTGGGCCTAACCAACCCCATCCAAAGTACCGGATGCTTTAGTACTTCAAAATTTATATCATATCCGAAGGGTGTCCCGGAATGATGGGGATATTCTTATATATGCATCTTGTTTATGTCGGTTACCAGGTGTTCACCATATGAATGATTTTTATCTCTATGTATGGGATGTGTATTGAAATATGAAATCTTGTGGTCTATTATTATGATTTGATATATATAGGTTAAACCTATAACTCACCAACATTTTTGTTAACGTTTTAAGCATGTTTATTCTCAGTTGATTATTAAGAGCTTTCGCTGTCGCATACTTAAATAAGGACGAGATTTGGAGTCCATGCTTGTATGATATTGTGTAAAAACTGCATTCAAGAAACTTATTTTGTTGTAACATATTTGTATTGTAAACCATTATGTAATGGTCGTGTGTAAACAGGATATTTTAGATTATCATTATTTGATAATCTACGTAAAGCTTTTTAAACCTTTATTGATGAAATAAAGGTTATGGTTTGTTTTAAAATGAATGCAGTCTTTGAAAAACGTCTCATATAGAGGTCAAAACCTCGCAACGAAATCAATTAATATGGAACGTTTTTAATCAATAAGAACGGGACATTTCAATAAGCACCATACTGGGTATTGTAACGTTGTTTGTGAAAAGTGCCAACGGACGGGACACATCGGTAAGGACTGCAAGGTCACCACTTTGAATGTGAAGGCGAACCCCAATGGACCGAAAAAGGGCTACGAATGCGGACAGACGGGCCATTTCAGAAATGTGTGTCCAAACAAGCGAAAAGACGGTGGACCACCCCGTGGTAGAGCTTTCAATGTTAATGCAAGGGATGCACGCGAAAACCCCGACTTGGTGACAGGTATATTCACTATCAACAATCTTTTAGCTTGTGTCCTATTTAATACTGGTACCGATAGAAGTTATGTATGTAGAGACTTTTGCGATAAGATAAATTGGTCATTAGTCCCTTTAAAAGAGAGTATGCTTGTCGAAGTCTCCAACGGTAAACTTGAGAAAGTTGACCACATTAGTCGAGGAGCTATTATCAACATAGCTGGTGCAGATTTCGAAATTGACTTAATACCTATCAAATTGGGAAGTTTTGACGTGATCGTCGGTATGGATTGGTTGACCAAGGTAAAGGCCGATATTATCTATGGAGATAAAGCTCTTCGCATACCACAAGGAGATGGTGAGCCACTGATCATTTACGGAGAGAGATGTACCTCAAAGCTGAACCTCATCAGTTGCGTGAAAGCGCAAAAGATCATTAAAAAGGGACGTCTTGCTGTCCTAGCACATGTGAAAATGGTAGAAACCGAAGTGAAGAGTGTGAACGACGTTCGAATTGTGAACGAATTCTCCGATGTCTTTCCTGAAGAATTGCCTGGATTACCGCCGCCGAGAGCAGTAGAGTTTCAGATCGACTTAGTGCCAGGAGCTGCACCTGTAGCTCGCGCACCTTATAGACTCGCACCTTCCGAGATGCAAGAATTACAGAGTCAACTACAAGAGCTGTTAGACTGTGGATTTATCCAACCAAGTTTCTCGCCTTGGAGCGCACCTGTGTTGTTTGTGAAGAAGAAGGATGGATCCTTCCATATGTGTATCGACTACAGTGAACTCAACAAATTGACAATCAAGAATTGGTATCCTCTTCCACGAATTGACGATCTTTTCGATCAGCTACAAGGATCGAGCGTTTACTCCAAGATAGATTTGCGATCCGGTTATCACCAGTTGAGAGTGAAGGAAAGTGATGTGATGAAGACTGTGTTTAGAACTCGTTATGGTCATTATGAGTTTCTCGTGATGCCATTTGGTTTGACCAACGCACCTGCCATGTTCATGGACCTTATGAATCGTGTCTGCAAGCCATACCTGGATAAGTTTGTTATCGTCTTCATAGATGATATCCTCATCTACTCTAAGAGCGAAGAAGAGCATGAGTAACACCTCCGACTAGTACTTGAACTCTTAAGACAAGAGCAACTTTACGCCAAATTCTCCAAGTGTGAATTTTGGTTGAAGGAAGTTCAGTTTCGGGGTCATGTTGTGAGCGACCAGGGTATCAAAGTTGATCCCGCTAAGATTGAAGCTATCAGCAAGTGGGAGACTCCCACCACTCCAACTCATATTCGCCAATTCCTAGGTCTCGCCGGTTATTACCGAAGATTTATTGAAGGTTTCTCTCTGATTGCGCATCCTTTGACCGCGCTGACTCACAAGGGGAAGAAGTTCATTTGGGAACCCGCACACGAATCAGCATTTCAAACTTTGAAGAAGAAGTTAACCACCGCACCTATCCTATCACTTCCTGAGGGCAGTGACGATTTCGTTGTTTATTGCGATGCTTCGAAAAGTGGTTTTGGTTGTGTACTGATGCAATGATCAAAGGTTATCGCTTACGCCTCCCATCAACTGAAGATTCACGAGCGGAACTACACTACTCACGATCTCGAACTTGGAGCCGTTGTCTTTGCGCTCAAATTGTGGAGACATTATTTGTATGGGACTAAGAGCACTATCTTCACCGACCACAAGAGCCTCCAGCACATCTTCGATCAGAAGCAACTGAATATGAGACAGCGTCAATGGATCGAGACACTGAACGACTATGATTGTGAACTTCGTTATCATCCTGGCAAGGCCAATGTTGTTGCTGACGCTTTAAGCAGAAAGGAGAGGATGGAACCTCTTCGTGTTAGGGCTCTGAACATCACCATTCATTCGAATCTCAACAGTCAGATCTGAGTAGCCTAAGATGAGGCTCTCAAGGAGGAGAATATAACTCACGAACATTTGAATATACTTGTCTCTCGATTCGAGGTTAGGGAGTCTGGACTCCGATGTTATGCCGGAAGAATTTGGGTACCTCTTTATGGAGATCTACTGAACCTTATACTTGATGAAGCACACAAATCGAGATATTCGATTCATCCTGGAGCGGGTAAGATGTACCACGACCTTAAAGAATAGTATTGGTGGCCGAATCTTAAGAAGGACGTTGCAACTTATGTTGGTAAGTGTTTGACTTGCTCGAAGGTTAAAGCCGAGCATCAGAGACCCTCTGGATTACTTCAACAGCAGGAAATCCCGCGATGGAAGTGGGAAAGAATAACAATGGATTTCATTACCAAGCTTCCAAAGACGGTGGGCGGACACGATACCATCTGGGTTATTGTTGACCGTCTTACCAAATCTGCACACTTTTTAGCCATGAAGGAAACGGATACAATGGAGAGACTTACTCAATTATACATCAAAGAGGTTGTATCTCGTCATGGTGTACCTTTATCGATCATCTCAGATCGTGATCCCCGTTTTGCCTCTAGATTTTAGCATTCTTTACAAGAAGCCATAGGAACTCGTCTCGACATGAGTACTGCTTATCACCCACAGACCTACAGGAAAAGTGAACGAACAATTCAGACATTGGAGGACATGTTGCGTACATGAGTCATAGATTTTAGAAAGGCCTAGGAAAGGCATTTGCCACTCACCGAATTTTCTTACAACAACAGTTATCACTCGAGCATTAATGCCGCACCTTTTGAAGCATTGTATGGCCACAACTGCAGATCTCCTATTTGTTGGGCCGAAGTAGGCGAAAAGCAAATCACCGGACCCGAGGTAGTCCACGAAACAACGGAGAAGATTGCTCAGATTCAACTAGACTTAAGACAGCCCGCGATCATCAAAAGAGTTATGCCGATCTTAAACGTAAAGACTTTGAATTCAACGTGGGTGGCCGTGTAATGTTGAAGGTTGCACCTTGGAAAGGTGTGATCCGTTTTGGAAAACGTGGAAAGTTAAACCCGTGATATATGTAGTGACCCGAACTTTTCCATGTTTATATATATTAATTGAGATTGATATTTACATGATTAAATGTTTCCAATATGTTAAACAATCAAACTTGTTAAGACTTGATTAATTGAAATATGTTTCATATAGACAATTGACCACCCAAGTTGACCGGTGATTCACGAACGTTAAAACTTGTAAAAACTATATGATGACATATATATGGATATATATATAGTTAACATGATACTATGATAAGTAAACATATCATTAAGTATATTAACAATGAACTACATATGTAAAAACAAGACTACTAACTTAATGATTTTTAAACGAGACATATATGTAACGATTATCGTTGTAAAGACATTTAATGTATATATATCATATTAAGAGATATTCATACATGATATTATCATGATAATATAATAATTTAAAATCTCATTTGATATTATAAACATTGGGTTAACAACATTTAACAAGATCGGTAACCTAAAGGTTTCAAAACAACACTTACATGTAACGACTAACGATGACTTAACGACTCAGTTAAAATGTATATACATGTAGTGTTTTAATATGTATTTATACACTTTTGAAAGACTTCAATACACTTATCAAAATACTTCTACTTAACAAAAATGCTTACAATTACATCCTCGTTCAGTTTCATCAACAATTCTACTCGTATGCACCCGTATTCGTACTCGTACAATACACAGCTTTTAGATGTATGTACTATTGGTATATACACTCCAATGATCAGCTCTTAGCAGCCCATGTGAGTCACCTAACACATGTGGGAACCATCATTTGGCAACTAGCATGAAATATCTCATAAAATTACAAAAATGTGAGTAATCATTCATGACTTATTTACATGAAAACAAAATTACATATCCTTTATATCTAATCCATACACCAACGACCAAAAACACCTACAAACACTTTCATTCTTTAATTTTCTTCATCTAATTGATCTCTCTCAAGTTCTATCTTCAAGTTCTAAGTGTTCTTCATAAATTCTACAAGTTCTAGTTACATAAAATCAAGAATACTTTCAAGTTTGCTAGCTCACTTCCAATCTTGTAAGGTGATCATCCAACCTCAAGAAATCTTTGTTTCTTACAGTAGGTTATCATTCTAATACAAGGTAATAATCATATTCAAACTTTGGTTCAATTTCTATAACTATAACAATCTTATTTCAAGTGATGATCTTACTTGAACTTGTTTTCGTGTCATGATTCTGCTTCAAGAACTTCGAGCCATCCAAGGATCCATTGAAGCTAGATCCATTTTTCTCTTTTCCAGTAGGTTTATCCAAGGAACTTAAGGTAGTAATGATGTTCATAACATCATTCGATTCATACATATAAAGCTATCTTATTCGAAGGTTTAAACTTGTAATCACTAGAACATAGTTTAGTTAATTCTAAACTTGTTCGCAAACAAAAGTTAATCCTTCTAACTTGACTTTTAAAATCAACTAAACACATATTCTATATCTATATGATATGCTAACTTAATGATTTAAAACCTGTAAACACGAAAAACACCGTAAAACCAGATTTACGCCGTCGTAGTAACACCGCGGGCTGTTTTGGGTTAGTTAATTAAAAACTATGATAAACTTTGATTTAAAAGTTGTTATTATGAGAAAATGATTTTTATTATGAACATGAAACTATATCCAAAAATTATGGTTAAACTCAAAGTGGAAGTATGTTTTCTAAAATGGTCATCAAGACGTCGTTCTTTCGACTGAAATGACTACCTTTACAAAAATGACTTGTAACTTATTTTTCCGACAATAAACCTATACTTTTCCTGTTTAGATTCATAAAATAGAGTTCAATATAAAACCATAGCAATTTGATTCACTCAAAACGGATTTAAAATGAAGAAGTTATGGGTAAAACAAGATTGGATAATTTTTCTCATTTTAGCGACGTGAAAATTGGTAACAAATCTATTCCAACCATAACTTAATCAACTTGTATTGTATATTATGTAATCTTGAGATACCATAGACACGTATACAATGTTTCAACCTATCATGTCGACACATCTATATATATTTCGGAACAACCATAGACACTCTATATGTGAATGTTGGAGTTAGCTATACAGGGTTGAGGTTGATTCCAAAATATATATAGTTTGAGTTGTGATCTATACTGAGATACGTATACACTGGGTCATGGATTGATTCAAGATAATATTTATCGATTTATTTCTATACATCTAACTGTGGACAACTAGTTGTAGGTTACTAACGAGGACAGCTGACTTAATAAACTTAAAACATCAAAATATATTAAAAGTGTTGTAAATATATTTTGAACATACTTTGATATATATGTATATATTGTTATAGGTTCGTGAATCAACCAGTGGCCAAGTCTTACTTCTCGACGAAGTAAAAATCTGTGAAAGTGAGTTATAGTCCCACTTTTAAAATCTAATATTTTTGGGATGAGAATACATGCAGGTTTTATAAATGATTTACAAAATAGACACAAGTACGTGAAACTACATTCTATGGTTGAATTATCGAAATCGAATATGCCCCTTTTTATTAAGTCTGGTAATCTAAGAATTAGGGAATAGACACCCTAATTGACGTGAATCCTAAAGATAGATCTATTGGGCCTAATAAACCACATCCAAAGTACCGGATGCTTTAGTACTTCGAAATTTATATCATATCCAAAGGGTGTCCCGGAATGATGGGGATATTCTTATATATGCATCTTGTTAATGTCGGTTACCAGGTGTTCACCATATGAATGATTTTTATCTCTATGTATGGGATGTGTATTGAAATATGAAATCTTGTGGTCTATTATTATGATTTGATATATATAGGTTAAACCTATAACTCACCAACATTTTTGTTGACGTTTTAAGCATGTTTATTCTCAGGTGATTATTAAGAGCTTCCGCTGTCGCATACTTAAATAAGGACGAGATTTGGAGTCCATGCTTGTATGATATTGTGTAAAAACTGCATTCAAGAAACTTATTTTGTTGTAACATATTTGTATTGTAAACCATTATGTAATGGTTGTGTGTAAACAGGATATTTTAGATTATCATTATTTGATAATCTACGTAAAGCTTTTTAAACCTTTATTGATGAAATAAAGGTTATGGTTTGTTTTAAAATGAATGCAGTCTTTGAAAAACGTCTCATATAGAGGTCAAAACCTCGCAACGAAATCAATTAATATGGAACGTTTTTAATCAATAAGAACGGGACATTTCAGTTGGTATCAGAGCGTTGGTCTTAGAGAACCAGAATTTTGCATTAGTGTGTCTTATCGAGTTTGTTAGGATGCATTAGTGAGTCTGGACTTCGACCGTGTTTACTTGAAAAATGATTGCTTAACAAATTTTGTTGGAAACTATATATTTTTAACATGTGAATATTATGTGATATATTAATCTCTTAACGCGTTTGATATTATGTGATAGATGTTGATAATGCTAAAAACGAACATATATTTCATAGCATTATTTCTCAAGAAAGACAAGCTTTTAGTTGCAATTGTTCTATTTACAAGTGATATTCGTTTAAATAATAAAAGGTGAAGACAAAAGACAGATTCGACGAATTGAAGACGCAAACGACCAAAAAGCTCAAAAGTACAAACGACAATCAAAAAGGTTCCAATTATTGATAAGAAACGTCTCGAAATTATAAGAGTACAAGATTCAAAACGCAAAGTACAAGATATTAAATTGTACGCAAGGACGTTCGAAAATCCGGAACCGGGACCAGAGTCAACTCTTAACGCTCGACGCAACGGACTAAAAATTACAAGTTAACTATGTATATAAATATAATATAATATATAATTAATTATATTAATTATATATATATTATATTTATAAATAAAAACCGTCGGCAGAGAAAGACTCCAAGGGACTGAGCTGTAATTTCATTCTCCGCGACTCGCGGAGTTTGAAGGCAAAAATGCCGCGAGTCGCGGAGCCCCAAAATGAAATTCTGCCTATAAAGCCAACCGAATTCTGATCGTAAAAATCAATCTTTTTCTTCTTCTTATCATACGATATATATATATATATATATATATATATATATATATATATATATATATATATATATATAATTTATATTTTAATTTTAATTTTAATTATAATTCTAATAATAAGGGTATGTTAGCGAATGTTGTAAGGGTGTAAGTCGAAATTCTGTCCGTGTAACGCTACGCTATTTTTAATCATTGTAAGTTATGTTCAACCTTTTTACATTAATGTCTTGTAGCTAAGTTATTATTATGCTTATTTAAAACGAAGTAATCATGATGTTGGGCTAATTACTAAAATTGGGTAATTGGGCTTTGCACCATAATTGGGGTTTAGACAAAAGAACGACACTTGTGGAAATTAGGCTATGGGCTATTAATGGGATTTATATTTGTTTAACTAAATGAAAGTTTGTTAATGTTAATATAAAGATTTACAATTGGGCGTCCCTATAAATTACCATATACACTCGATCGGACACGATGGGCGGGGTATTTATATGTACGAATAATCGTTCATTTAACCGGACACGGGAATGGATTAATAGCCACTAGAATAATTAAAACAGGGGTGAAATTACATTCAAGGGTAATTGGTGTAATTGTTAACAAAGTAGTAAAACCTTGGTTTACACGCAGTTGATAACCTGGTGTATTCATTAAACAAAGTATTAAAACCTTGTTACAATTCGAATCCCCAATTAGTTGGAATATTTAACTTCGGGTATAAGGATAATTTGACGAGGACACTCGCACTTTATATTTATGACTGATGGACTGTTATGGATAAAAACCAGACGGACATATTAAATAATCCAGGACAAAGGACAATTAACCCATGGGCATAAAACTAAAATCAACACGTCAAACATTATGATTACGGAAGTTTAAATAAGCATAATTCCTTTATTTCATATTTAATTTCCTTTATTTTATATTTAATTGCACTTCTAATTATCGCATTTTTATTGTTATTATATTTAATTGCACTTTTAATTATCGTACTTTTTAATTATCGCAAGTTTATTTTATCGCACTTTTATTATTCGCAATTTCATTTATCGTTATTTACTTCACGCTTTAAATTAAGTCTTTTATTTATTTAATATTTTACATTTGGTTTTAACTGCGACTAAAGTTTTAAAATCGACAAACCGGTCATTAAACGGTAAAAACCCCCCTTTATAATAATAATATTACTTATATATATATTTGTATTTTTATAAAAGTAAACTAATATAGCGTTGAGCTTTGTTTAAAAAAGATTCCCTGTGGAACGAACCGGACTTACTAAAAACTACACTACTGTACGATTAGGTACACTGCCTATAAGTGTTGTAGCAAAGTTTAAGTATATCCATTCTCTAAATAAATAAATATCTTGTGTAAAATTGTATCGTATTTAATAGTTTTTCCTAGTAAAATATAAACTATTTCGTATACCTTAGCTTTAACATCAAGTTATTTTTGGCGCCGCTGCCGGGGACTCTCTTAAACGCCGGAAGCGCAACGCTAATATATAAAAAAAAGAGATTTTTAGTTAACTTTTATTAAAATTCGTTTTTGTAAAAATACGTTTTAATTATTCAAAAATATAAAAAGAAAAACAAAAATATAAGTATTTTAAAGATTTTGTTAAATATTTAAGTTTTATAAGTTTCTTTATTTTTATTTTAGTTTATAAAAATATAATTTTTATTTAAAAATCTTTTATTTATTTAAAAACAGAAAACAGAAAATAAAAAAAAATAAATAAAGAAAAACGCGTCGAAATTAAAAGCTGTCATCTGAATTTCTGAACCCCGCGACTCGCGGGGTTTGATGCAATAAATACCGCGAGTCGCGGAGCTTCTCTGACACGCGAACAGGAAGCCCTAATTCAGCATTAATTACGGGTTATTTAATAATTATTATTATTATTAACCCTAATTATTATTATTATTATTATAATTAATTTTATTTTAACTTTTACTTTTTATTTAATTTATATATTTTAGTTAAATTAGTTTAATTAAATTGTAAAATTAATAGTTTTAATAAATAAATAATATTTTTATAAAAATTGTACTTTTTACAACTTTTTGTATATTTTTATATTTTGTCCCTTTTTAATCGTTTTAGCGTAATATTTGTATTTTTAGCTCATATTTAATTTTAAACATAGTTTTTGCTATAGTCATTTTTACTCCTAGATTTTTAGGCTTTGCCGTAGAATTCCTTAAGTGCTTTTTCTTTAGACTAAGATTTAGGTGCTTTAGAATTTTGCGACGCCTTTTTAAGTTTTAGTTTCTTTTTAAGTTATTTCCATTTGGGATTTAGTTTTTCCTGTAAGCTTTAATATTTTTAGACACCTTTTACTATGTATCAATTATCATTCCAATTAGTAATTTCAATTTGCGATTATAATTTTAAGTTAGTAGTAGTAATAAGATTAGGTTAGTCAAGTATTTTTAAGTTTTATAAGTTTTTTTTTTTTTTTTTCGTCACCTTTTATTTTTCAACCATTTTTTTCTTTTTCGACCTTTTTCGACGAACTCTTTTTCTCTCTTATTTCTCGCCATTCTAGTTTTTAGGACTTAGAATTTTTTCTACTTCTTATCTAAATTTTCTTAAAATTACGAAAATTTATTTTAAGTGGTTAAATTGATAGACATCAAAATTTTCTGGTTCGTAGTAATAGTTGGATTTGTACGTGGACCGGGTTATTGGAGCCAAACAGTCCTCAATTATATTGAGACCAAACGAATCCTGCCCCTCTGCTGCATCTTTTGGCTATTCGAAACGTGGGCAAAATCAGAAAAGTCTATTAATTGGATAACTTATTATAATTTTTCTTTCCTTTTTAAAACTAATAGGATATTCAGTGAATGCACCGAGCAAGACGTTCACCACCTTTTGTACGTTCACCACCTGTAACTAGATCAAGACATTTAGCAAATATAACCGCCATTGATTTTTCTTTAGAATCGTCATCCAGTAGACCAAGTACTTCAGTTCAAATTTCCGATAATCCATTTTTTGAACCCAACCTCACAATTGAGAATCCGGAGAATATTCAGGAACGGTTCGTAGATCCTGAACCACTAAACTTTCCTCCAGAACCACCAATCATTCAAACAGAGATTGTTGAGGAACGAACCATTAAATCAGAATCATCTAGTGATACCGATTCAACAAATTCAATTATGGAGAATCTGGAACCTTTAAGTATGGAAGACCGAATGAGAGCTAAACGCACTGGCCAAGGTCACGCAATTACTCATCCAGACATTAATGCACCAGATTATGAAATCAAAGGACAAATTCTACACATGGTGACTAATCAATGCCAATTTAGTGGTGCGCCGAAGGAAGATCCAAATGAACATCTACGTACCTTTAATAGGATCTGCACACTATTTAAAATCCGAGAAGTGGAGGATGAACAGATATATCTCATGTTATTTCCCTGGACCTTAAAGGGAGAAGCCAAAGATTGGTTGGAATCGTTACCTGAAGGGGCGATTGATACATGGGATGTTTTAGTTGACAAATTTCTTAAACAATTCTTTCCTGCATCTAAAGCCGTAAGACTTCAAGCAGAAATTGTTACGTTCACACAGAAACCAAATGAAACTCTATATGAGGCGTGGACAAGATATGGAAAGTTATTAAGAGGATGTCCGCAACATGGTTTAGACACCTGTCAAATAGTACAAATATTCTACCAAGGATGCGACATCACTACAAGAAAAGACATAGATATAGCAGCTGGTGGTTCTATTATGAAGAAAATCGAAACTGATGCTTACAAAATTATTGATAACACTGCTTCCCACTCACATGAGTGGCACCAAGAAAAAGACATCGTTAGATCATCTAAAGCAGCTAGAGCCGATTCTAGCCATGACTTAGATTCCATTTCCGCAAAGATAGATGCTGTGGAGAGACGAATGGAAAAGATGACTAAGGATATTCACTCAATACGAATTAGTTGTGAGCAGTGTGGAGGACCACATTTGACAAAAGATTGTCTCAGTATTGAATTAACAATGGAACAAAGAGAGAATATTTCATACATAAACCAAAGGCCTGGAAATAATTATCAGAATAATTATCAACCGCCAAGACCGATTTACAATCAAAACCAAAATTATAACCGAAATATTCCATACAACAACCAACAAGGTCCTAGCAATCAACAAGTATCTAATAATACTTACAATCAGCAAAGACCGAATTTTCAAAACAAACCACCACAACAAACCGATGATAAAAAGCCGAATTTAGAAGATATGATGACAAAGCTAGTTGAAACTCAAACACAGTTTTTCACATCTCAGAAACAAACCAATGAACAAAATGCTCAAGCATTTAGAAATCAACAAGCTTCTATTCAAAATCTGGAACAAGAAGTAAGTAACCTAGCAAGGTTAATAGGTGAAAGAAAATCGGGAAGTCTACCTAGTGATACAAACGCTAACCCCCGGAATGAAACAGCTAAAGCCATTACCACAAGAAGTGGTACAACACTTAAACCACCTGAAATACCTGTAACTTCTGATGAAGCCATTCCTACTCCACAAGAACCACAACCTGATCAAGATAAGGAAAAAGAACCGGTAGTTGAAAAGGTTAATGAAGATAACACAGTTAAGGATAAACCTTATGTTAAACCATATCAACCACCACTTCCTTACCCGAGTAAAATGAAGAAAGAGAAACTTGAAGCCGAGCAATCCAAATTTTTGGATATGTTTAAACAGATAAATGTAAATCTTCCTTTCATTGATGTGATTTCAGGAATGCCTAGATATGCTAAATTCTTGAAAGATCTAATCTCAAATAGAAAGAAAATGGAAGAACTCTCGGCTGTTACTATGAATGCTAATTGTTCAGCAGTGCTGTTGAATAAGATACCAGAAAAACTATCTGATCCAGGAAGTTTCACAATTCCATGTTTTCTGGGTAGTCTTAGTTCAATAGAAGCATTAGCAGATTTAGGTGCTAGTATAAATTTAATGCCGTATTCACTATACGCTAAACTAGACCTTGGAGAATTAAAACCAACCAGAATAAGCATACAACTAGCCGATAGATCAATAAAATATCCTAGAGGGATAATGGAGAACATGCTAGTTAAAGTTGGTACTTTAGTATTTCCAGTAGATTTTGTTGTTTTGGACATGGAAGAAGATTCTCAAGTTCCTCTCATATTAGGAAGACCATTCTTAAACACGGCTAAAGCAATGATAGACGTGTTCGGTAAGAAACTGACCCTAAGTATAGAGGATGAGAGTGTTACCTTTTCAGTTGATAGAGCAATGCAACAACCACAATCTGCAGATGATACATGTTATTATATTCAAACTATAGATGCACATGCAGAATTATTAGAAGAATTTCCAGAATTACAAGGAACAGGAGAATGTTCTTTAGGAGAAGGTAATGAACCAATTGATGAAGCTGAAATGTTAGCTACACTTATAGCTAATGGATATGAACCAACAACAGAAGAAATTCAAATGCTAAAAGAAGAAGACAGATATCGATATAAATCATCGATAGAAGAACCTCCGAAATTAGAGTTAAAGCCACTTCCAAACCATTTGGAATACGCTTATTTACATGGTGAATCTGAATTACCTGTAATAATATCATCTTCTCTTACTGAAAATGAGAAATCACAACTCATTTCTGTGTTGAAAGCTCATAAACCAGCCATTGCATGGAAGATTCATGATATTAAAGGAATAAGTCCTTCGTATTGCACACATAAAATCCTTATGGAAGAAGATCATAAAACGTATGTGCAACGCCAACGAAGACTAAATCCTAATATGCAAGATGTAGTTAAGAAAGAGATTATTAAACTGCTAGATGCAGGTTTAATTTATCCAATTTCTGATAGTCCATGGGTAAGCCCAGTTCAATGCGTGCCTAAGAAGGGTGGCATGACTGTCATCACAAATGAGAAAAATGAGCTTATTCCTACTAGGACTGTAACAGGATGGCGTGTATGTATTGATTATAGAAAATTAAATGACGCCACCAGAAAAGATCACTTTCCCTTACCTTTCATTGATCAAATGTTGGAAAGGTTAGCCGGAAACAGTTACTATTGTTTTCTAGATGGATTTTCCGGATATTTTCAAATTCCAATAGCACCCGAAGATCAAGAGAAAACCACATTCACGTGCCCTTATGGTACTTTTGCTTACAAACGCATGCCATTTGGACTTTGCAATGCCCCTGCAACCTTTCAAAGGTGTATGATGGCGATTTTTCACGACATGATAGAAGAATGCATGGAAGTATTCATGGATGACTTTTCAGTCTTCGGTGATACATTTAAATCATGTCTAGTTAATCTGGAACGAATGCTAATTAGATGCGAAAAATCAAATCTAGTTCTTAATTGGGAGAAATGCCATTTCATGGTTAAAGAAGGCATCGTTCTTGGACATAAAATTTCAAAAGAAGGAATTGAAGTGGATAGAGCTAAAGTAGATGTAATTGCTAAACTTCTACATCCCACCAATGTTAGAGGAGTTAGGAGTTTTCTAGGGCATGCCGGTTTTTACCGACGTTTCATAAAAGATTTTTCTAAGATTGCCACTCCTATGAATAAACTCCTAGAAAAGGATGCGCCATTCATCTTTTCAGATGAGTGTATTAAATCTTTTAATATTCTTAAAGAGAAACTCACTAATGCACCGATCATGATAACACCAAATTGGAATCTACCATTTGAACTAATGTGCGATGCAAGTGATTTTGCAATGGGAGCCGTTTTAGGACAAAGGATTGAAAAACGATTTCAACCTATATATTATGCTAGTAAGACATTACAAGGAGCACAAACGAACTATACAACTACTGAAAAAGAACTCCTTGCTATTGTCTTTGCTTTTGACAAATTTCGATCATATCTCGTTCTAGCAAAAACGGTGGTCTATACCGACCATTCTGCTCTTAGATACCTATTTTCAAAACAAGATGCTAAACCAAGATTAATCCGTTGGATCTTACTCTTACAAGAGTTTGATATTGAAATCCGAGATAAAAGAGGAGCAGAAAATCTCGCCGCTGATCATCTTTCTCGTCTTGAAAATCCCGAATTAGAAGTTCTAAATGAATCAGCCATACAAGACAACTTTCCTGATGAATATCTATTGAAGATAGATTATAAAGAAATCCCATGGTTTGCAGACTATGCAAATTATTTAGTATGTGGATTCCTTGAAAAAGGATTATCGTACCAAAGACGAAAGAAATTCTTCAGTGATATAAAACACTATTTTTGGGAAGATCCACATCTGTTTAAAAGTTGTCCCGATGGAATAATACGCCGATGTGTATTTGGAGATGAAGCTAGTAAAATATTAAACCATTGTCACACAGGACAAACAGGAGGGCATTATGGGCCTCAACTAACAGCAAGAAAAGTTTATGAAGCTGGATTCTATTGGCCTACAATTTACAAAGACGCACACCTTCTTTGCAAATCCTGTGATGCATGTCAAAGGGCCGGAAAAATAAGTCAACGTGATGAAATGCCACAAAATGTCATCCAAGTATGTGAAGTATTTGACATTTGGGGTATTGACTTTATGGGTCCATTTCCAAAATCTCATAATAATCTATATATACTCGTAGCCATTGATTATGTATCTAAATGGGCGGAAGCACAAGCTCTCCCAACTAACGATGCACGAGTTGTAGTCAACTTTTTAAAACGTCTTTTTGCAAGGTTTGGAACACCGAAAGCTTTAATAAGTGATCGGGGTACTCATTTCTGTAATAATCAACTTGAGAAAGTTCTTAAAAGATATGGAGTAACTCATAAAATCTCCACCGCATATCATCCACAAACAAGTGGACAAGTTGAAAATACCAACCGAGCTTTAAAACGTATTCTAGAGAAAACCGTAGGATCAAATCCGAAGGAATGGTCCATTAAATTGGAGGATGCACTCTAGGCTTTTAGAAAAGCCTACAAAACTCCAATTGGAACCACACCTTTTAGACTTGTTTATGGAAAAGCATGTCATCTTCCAGTAGAAATTGAACACAAAGCATTTTGGGCTTTGAAGACATGTAATCTTGATTTACATGAAGCCGGACGTCTACGATTAAGTCAACTAAACGAATTAGAAGAATTAAGACATGAAGCATACGAAAATTCGTTAATCTATAAAGAATGAAGAAATGGCATGATAAAAGAATCAGAAGTTCAAAAGAATTTAAAGAAGGAGACAGAGTTCTTCTTTTCAATTCACGATTCAAGCTATTTCCTGGAAAATTGAAATCAAGATGGTCTGGACCATTCATAGTTAAAAGAGTTTTCCTATACGGAACGATAGAATTAATGAATTCACATGGGATTGAATTTAAAGTTAATGGTCACAGAGTTAAACATTACATACATGGTCCGATGGAAGTCGACAACGAAGTTAATCACAATTTCGACACCACAGCTAACTAAGTGTGGGGAGAATCAAGTCTTTAAAGGATAATATGTATTTCTGTTAGAGTTAGATTGTCTGTTTTCGTGTAGTTCTCGAAAATGGAACCCGAATGGTCTTTCCCTAGCAGACCCTAAAGAACTAGTCTTCTCCCCCCATTCTGAATTTTTTATTTTTTTTAGGTTTTTACGAAATGAAGACTGCATGTGAACTAAACCATGGTCTAATGCTACACGCTTTGATCACTAAACGTAATAATGACATACTACCGAGTGAAATAGTATCAGTAATCAGAGAAAGAATGGACGGAGTTAGAAAAGAATCCAGATGCGAAGATAATAAGTTACAATTTGGTAAAGGAAAATCAAAATCCGCAGCGAAAAGAAGAGCACGACACCTAGAACGATGTCACAAATGCGGAAAATGGTCACATGGAGGTAAATGTTCAAATAATCAAACCTATTCAAATACCGAATTTGTTACTTTATGCAGAGACGGACCGTTCATATGTTTAGAAGAAAAGACACTGAATGCTCGAGGTTACGCCTATGTAGCCATGGAAAACCAATTAAACAGACTATCTTATGAATGGGATAGATCATATAACTAAGAAATCTATTTCACAGGTATGTCTGTACAGTTTTTATTTTATTTTTATTTTTAATCTTTTGATAATAAACGCTAATTTGTTCGCTAAAAAGTATTAAATTGGTATTGAATAAAATTAGGTTTGGCGACCGAAATTATTAATATCATTCAAAAATTTATTACATCACTGCGAAATTTAACGTTTATTCTTAAGGTATAAATATCTTTAATCAATCAACACAAAATATTTCAAAAATTCGTCATGAGTTAAATTTAGGTCTTGGAACCGAAATTACTTTACCGAAAAGAGGGGCGCATATTTTTGATAATATTTGATTGATTAAAGTGGGATAAAAAGACAAAAAGATTTTTAATTTTATTTTTACCATGTTTTTAAAATTAATATTTAAATCTTAAATTAATATTGTAAACTTTGTAAAAATATATATATATATATATATATATATATATATATATATATATATATATATATATATATATATATATATATTTAAAATTGTAAATATTTGAAAAATTAATATAAGTTTGATATGAATTTATAAATTTTTAAATTAAATTTGGTGTAAATTTTTAATTTTTAAAATATAAATTTTTAATTTTATGCATTTCAAATTTTAAGTTTGGTGTGAATTTTTAATATAAATTTTGAATTTTATATTTAACTTGTGTGAATTTAAAAATAAAAATTTACTTTATCTCATTAAGTTAAGAATATGAAATTTTAAAATTCGTCGTAAGTTGAAGACTAGGTCTTTGAACCGAAATTGCTTTACCCGAGGGAGGGACGAGAACTTTTATTATCATTATTTTTAATTTTATTGAATTAAAGTATGCCAAAAACATTGAAAAAACCCAAAAATCTTAGCTTTTAAAACAATCGCTACAAAAAGACAAATTTTAAAATTTTGTCGAGGGACGGACTAGGACATCGATCCGAAACGACCTCGTCCTAAATAACAAAGGAAACGAAATTTTAAAATTAAGTACTTAATTGTTTTATAAGTTGAAGATTATATAAAAAAAAAATATATATATATATATATATACCAAACTCCGCGACTCGCGGAGTTTGGAGCTTTAATCTCCGCGAGTCGCGGAGGGACTAAAAATCAGAAAAAAATATACCCGCAGAACATATCAGTCCCCAACCCAAAACAAAAACATACTGCGAATTCTGCACGAAAAACACTCCGCAAAAACACGAAAAAAAACCCCCAAAATCACAATCTTTAACCGTTAATCACCAAATTTTTTGCTAAAATCATGTTGAGAAGGATGCTATCTAAGAATTACTCAAGAAAAACGGTAAATTTCTACACCTAAAAACCATTTAATTCGAAATTTGATGTTCTTGAGCAATTTTTTTTCCAATTTGATTTTGATGCTTTTTAGTGTAATTAGGCTTAAATTGTTTATGTATTATGCTTGTATAACCTAGATTGATGCTGTTTAACATGATTAGAAGCCTTAAACTTCAAATTTTGAGTAATCTAGGGTTTGTGTTCTTGAGCAAATTTGGGGCTTTTTGATATAAACAGGTTATGGCCCATTTTTGTCATGAATTGTTGCTAAATTGAGTAGTGTAACATGTCTAGGTAGTTAAATGATCCAAACTTTGAGCCTAAACATGATTTTGAGAATTAAAGTAGACTTTTTCAAGTCTAAAATTCATGAACTTGATTTTTGAAAGATAATGCCATTTGAGACTTGTTTAATTGCTAGTAATGATTATTTTGACATGTTATTTGAGTTGAATGCTTATGAACTTGGCGAACATTTTCGTATATGCTTATTTGAAAAAGTGTAGATTTGATAAAAATGTGAAAATGAGCTTAAGTTTGATATAAATTGATAATGTCATTGTAATTATTTTGATTGATGATTTTGCTGACACTAATGCATATTTGGATGCACAAAAATTGTGTTTGATGTGTTTTGCAGACTGAAAGGGGTGAATCTTCATCCCAAGCCCGCAATGCTCCTGCTGAGAATTTGGAACAACAGGAGGTGGATAACTACTACAAGCAGGAAATACCTCATCCAGTCATGACCTTTTCTGATATGCACTTGGAAGAGTTGCACCCGAACCTGAGATTTGACAGACTTTGGATAGATTATCCAAAATATCAAAGGGGTTTGCATACTCTTCATTCTAAGGTTGTTGAGGTACCAAGGGTCATAGAATGGGGACCCTTAGAAGCTGTAGAATTGGCCGGGCCAATTAGGGAATTACTTGTACAGAGGTATGGTAATTCTTCTTTTAATGACTGGGTACGTTTATTCACCATACGTAGACCTGTATATAAAGTATGGTGTGAAGAATTATTATGTAGTATAGAGTTGAATGATCGGGTAGCTAGTTTAACTGATCGTTCTTTTATTAGATTTTTGTTAGGCGGTTCGATGCGCCACATGTCTTTACTGGACATGGCTCAGGCTTTACGTATATATACGCCTGAGGAGTTAGCATCTGCCGATTGTAGAGGGTTGATACTAAACGGTAGAAAGATAGATGAAAATTTTGATACACACGGTGTGTGGAGTCAAATGACAAGCCATCACCGTTTCAAAGGGGGAAATTACTCTTATTTGGATATAGATAGAGCCGAATTAAGAGTGATACATAGGTTTTTAGCTAATTCAATTACACAAAGAGGTAAGAACAAGGAAAAAGTAAATGAACAAGATTTGTTTTACCATATGTGTATTCGAGACCCACAAAGCGCTGTAAGTATACCATATTGTGTGGGTTATTATTTATCAGCTATGGTTCGGGGGATGCGACCACATAGCATAATTGGAGGTGGTATTTTTATTACTTTGATTGGTGAATATCTCGGTGTGGATATAAGTCGGGGGGGATTATTAGTAGAAGAACCGGAACCCCGCGATACTATAGGTTTAAATGTATACCATGGTGCGAAAGTTTTGAAGAGGCGAAATAACGCCGCAGTACGATACCATGGTAGACATCCACAGGTGGAGAGAAACCAACAGCAAGGTAATGTAGGAGGGGGGAATGAGATGCAAGAAATGCATAGGTTTATAGCTTCTCAGGAATACGAAAATGCTAGACAGAGAGCATTTGAAGATTGACAAGTTCATCAGAACCAAATCATAGCTCATTGCCAACATATAGGTAGAAAATATATTCCTACACCGAAACCCATCTTCCCTCCCTGGTCTATAGAGATGCAGCCACCATATCCTACGTATGACCCTGCCGAAGCATTCTATAGTACCTATGGTTATGCCTGGAACCCCTATTGGTACCAATATCATCCTTAGTTTACTTATTATTTTTTTTTTATTTTGTAATTTGTAATTATTGATACGTTTAATACTTTTGTTAATATTGTAATCATTTTTATAATTATCTAACTTTTATTCTTAGATTTTAATAATTTTTGAATGTGTGGTAATATACCAAACTTCAAAAATATGTATATATGTTTGCAGTTTATCTTATGTACACAACAGGGTAAAACAACGCATTTTCAAAGACTGGCATTAAGTTCAGCAAAAGCAACTAATTTTGACGACAAGATGCAAAATATATGTGAAATAACAACAAGACGGAATGAACAAATGATGTGCACCATTTATCATTCAGCAAACAAACGCCAATATATTTGGAAACTTTGGTAAAATTTGATCATTTAAACACAAATCGCCCTCAATAATTTAAATTGTTACTGATTTCTTGCAAATGAGGGCATTGCAAGATCTTAAGTGTGGGAAGGGGTTAAATTCTTTCGGATTTTAAAATTTTTATCTTAAACACTTGGTTACCATTAAAAATACTAGTAAAGCAGTAGTTGTATTAGAATCTAGTGCTCTCTGATAATAAAGAACAGCCCTAGTCTTATATACTGACTACCCAATTCTAGTAAAATTTTTCAAAATTTTCAATTAAATGAACTCAAAATCATGTTTATACATATTTATGAACGATAAAACTAGGTTTTAACACCGAAATTATTGTTACCTCGGAAAGGACATAAATTGAGAAACAAACTAAAATGTTAAAATTCATTTAAAATGGAATAGAGGACGATAAAAAGGAAAATAAAAGCCAAGTGTGGGAAAATTTACCAAGTTATCTTAAACATATGTCACATATATCTGTAACAAATAACTGAAAATACTTTTGCTTTGGACTAAACTAAACTGTTTTTACCCGATGAAAGAAAAGAAGAGATGGATCTACACGATGAATCAATTCCATCATTAAAAGGAAGTAAAGTCTTCCGAAAAAGACACGCGCTTCTTGATTTAGGTCATGAAGTTGTCGTCCAGGCCAGCTGTAGGTTGACGAAAAATCCAGAAAAGTCATCACTAAAATCAGCAGGAAATCCACGGACCTCAGCATCAAACAGGGTCGCCATGTGGTCAGATTTATCCTAACCATGAGAAGGATTTATCTTGTAAAATGGGGGGGCACCATGCAAATTAGCTGGATAAGACTAATGAATCAGATCCCCAGAAAGGATAATCTCCTTAAAGATTAAAAATCAGCTTTTAAGACTGATATTACTCAATCCTAGAGATTGACCTTAAAGATTGAGAATTCAAACTCATGGAATTTGATGATATCTAAACTCGAGCTTGAACGAGAAAATATTTTGATCAAAATTATAAACCGATTTGTTTTCTGAAAACCCTATTTTCAATGCGTTCATTACCATTGAATGTAAAATCCTAGGAATTCACCTGGAATTCATTAGGTCACCTGAACCAAAACGGGTGTC